>NC_088909.1:105059565-105210850 GCF_037157495.1 Lathamus discolor | reverse complement strand
TCATCATGTTAATGACTCTCTAGGCAGTGCCTTTGGGATTTTTCACAATTTGCTAAAACTACTCATTGCACATAACTTCCTTTGGCAATTTATTAACTATTGATACTTTACTGCTTTCAGGAAATTTAGCAGTGGAACTTATTCATCTTTTCAACCACACATAAAGTATTTCAGTTGTTAAATTGTGTGTCTCAATATTTGTGTGTTCTAAAAGGCATCTTGTGACTGAATTCATAACATAGCGACTCATGAATTTGACAGGCTGCTCTCTCAATACATCTACTATCAAGCAGGGATCGTGAAAGATCCCACTACATCCCCAATGTCCAGGTGCCTTCCTGGATACAGCTAAGAGGAGGAGGCATGAACTATTTTTAAGGAATAGGAATATTTTTTTCTGTACAGAAGTGATGGCTGATTTAACCTGTGGTGCCTACAAAATATCATTCATCTACTGGTTTGAACCTTTTGAGCTTCATAGTGAGTATGAAGTCACGCGTATTCTGAAAGAGAAAAAAATATGTAAGATGAAATACTAGTTTTCATTTTTTATAATATTTGCCTTGAATTTTCACATTTCTAAATTGGTCAGATAGAAAATTCTTAATTCTGTCTTCCGATTATTAGAATTCTAGAGCTTGCCTTAACAAAGCTGTAAGGCCTGGAATATCATCTTTTCCAGTCTCAAACTCCTCAACAAGAGAAAATACTCTTAAAGCAATAAAACTTGGGACACTAAGGCTCAAATTAACAAGGCTCCAGTCAGATGGAAGAATTGAAGAAATCTCTTTTTGTCTTCACTTTTTTAAGCATTCAGATTTGATCTTTATTGGCATGAAGTCAAAAACATATTGTAAACTTGGATGCTTGAAACTGCACAAAGTGAATTTCAAATTACATATTTATTTAGAATAATCTGAAATTGCAAATCATGCTGTATTAGTAACTCTCATAGTTTACAAAAGGGAATGATATGGCAGGAGGGATGTAATTATCCAAAGCAAACAGCCAAATGAACAAGTACACATTCAAAGCAAAAACAGATTACTGTGGACTCTGCAAGATCCTCATATAGGAAAACAAGTTTCACAAAAAATAAACAGAAATGCCAGCCATTTGAAATAATAAAGAGAAAGAGGCCAAACTCTGCATATTAGTTCTTTGGAATCAGACAAATTTTATTCCTTTTTTTATGGTTTCCCACCACATGCTGACTATACTTATCAGCTAGGACTGTTTATTGGTGTCGAATGAAATACTGCTGTCCATAAACCACAGTTTTACTAATACTGACATAACTTAGCCATTTATTTCCCAGTCAAAGATTTTATATTTTACATTTTTGGGGGGTATTTGTTTAGAACCATTCAGAGATAGCAATTCAAGAGGTCTTATTCCAGTACTTTACTATATTTGGAACAGGTTACCTAATAAGGTTTTGTAATTGCCATTATAATAAAGCAACTTTTTACCTCATACAAATGAGTATGTCAACAGGAAAAAAGTATATTATGGCAAGACGGTCTAGAGCTGTAATCACAGTCTCTTGCAGATACGTATGTACGTATGTACGTATATATATATGTATGCATACTCCATTTACCTAGTTGTGAATACATATCATCCAGTTAGCTCTAGATTTATGAGTTCGCTGTCACAATACTCACTGGAGCAAAGCAAGATAATCTCCTTTTGGCTTGGTTAGTATGTATGCTGTTTGGCATATTGATAAGTGGTTTGTAAGAAGAGCTTAATGGTGAAAGAATTTTGGATGATACCTAAAAAATACTCTGTTGGGAGTGTCATATTTGAAATGGCCTGAGTAGCTGCAGGAAGGTCTCACAGTACTTGGGGGGTAGGCAACCAACTGGCAGATAAAATTCAGTAGTAATTAGGGCGCATGGTAGGACCAGGCACTTGGGGTCAAATATGCGCAAACACTTGGGCACCTCATTCCCACAGACTCCAATGATTGTTATACCATCAAATCTTTTGAGAATCCAGGCCTAAATAAGTTGCCCAAGGTCTGTGAAGGATTCAGCCCAGTTCTGCTGAGGCCTCCTGCAACAACTTTAAGCATAAGGCCATATTTTCCTGTCCTTTAGCATACTTAAGGTCAGGAACCATTTGCAGTTATTTGTAGACACTAATAAAATTCCATGCCATGCAGCATTAAGGAAAATTTTCTTCTATTTACCCTCCCCTGTAAACAAAGTAAAATATCTTCCACAGTTTTATTCTTACTGGCAAGGTTCTCCCCAAACCTCTAAGCTGCACATTTCAGACTATTTAATACTAGCGAAGCAGTTGCATTTCCATAATTCATCTGTTCAATCAAGGTCCTCCACCTTTTAAAATGTGTAAGTCATAAATATGAAAAAAAATAAATAAATACTGTGTGCAATCTCTGCTGACTGAATTAAAAGTCTTAAAAGAAACTTTCTGTGCTATAAGGATTGTGGAGGATTTGGCAGAAATGGCGCTAACAATTAAAGCAGCCAGAGACAGATTAAATTTGCTGATGACAGCTCATTTCTGAGATGGTTACAGCAAAAGTCTGATAAAAGCTTATCTGAAATTCACAGTTTTGATGAAGCTTCTGCTTGTACCAGAGAAAATGAAACACTTTAAATAGCATGTGATCCTAAGGAAAGGTCTGCTTGGTACTGCAGAGGGAAGCTAGACATTCCTTCTGCATTTAAGATCGTGAAGTATTATATACCTTTGTTTTCACAGCAGGAAAAATAAGTCCAAAGTTTGTCTTGTAAGTGAATCCAAGGGGCAATTTCAATCTCCCTAAAAAGCTTTCAATGTCTAAAAGAAGGGCGTGGGGGGGGGGGGGGGGGGGGGGGGGGGGGGGGGGGGAAGTGGGAGGCATATATATGAACCATCAGGAAAATAAACGCTTCTTTAGAAACATTTAATAGGAGAAAGAATCTCAGTGTCTTCTGAATTTCAAAGCCAGACATAATAAGGTATTGAGTGGAACAGCCGTGGTACTACTCTGGTGTGAAGTACATCTGCATACATGAAGCAGAAACAGCTGAACCTTGAAACATGCACTCAGTTTGTCTTAACTTGCGTAGGTCTGTGTGGCTCCTGCACCAGAGCCTGTGTCACCAGCTTAGTAGCTCTCTGTAAGACTTTGCATTAGAAAGTTTAGCAGAAAAAAATTAAAACACTGTGTTTTGTCCTTGGGCTGAGCATAAATATGAGGGTTTAATCCACTCCAGCATTTTTTCAGGCCGTGTTTCATAGATGAAATGCTAGTAAAGTATACAGCAGAACTATTTCCACAGACAAAGCCAGAAATAGGTAGACAGATGTTATTTCAGGCAGTAATCAAGACCATGGAGACGTCAAATGAAACAGAGGTAACTAGAAGTGAACTGATGGAGAAAAACACTTTTGCACACATGGTACAAATAGACAGCAGCATTCATTGTCAAGGGACCAGGGATTTAGGCACTGTTCTTAAAGTTCTTAGATACTTAAATGGCTAACATATTCTAGAGGGTGTTTTTAAAAGACTGTCAGAAAAATATTGAAGGTCTGTGACAGAAATTAGTAAGAGGTATATTAAGGAGTACTCTCTTTCCAAATGAAAGCAATGTCTGAGTTAGAGACAATAGTTAGAGAGCACCTATGGCAAAAAACCTTAACCTCAGCTTTTCATTGCAAGGCTGTTTTGACTCTTGTCAGACTAATCCTGTTTCTGATCCAGGAAGGCTAAAGCTTGTCCTTATTACATTCTGCCCAAAAAGATTTAAGAAAAAGGGGGAAGGGACAAGAAGAAAAAGAGGGAAAGGATATCTTTGGAATGAAAATACAAAGTTGGTTAAAGCTGTAGTATACAGACACCCCTTTCTTCTGCTGCATTTTATATATTAGATTACCCGCACAGGGATTTAACTAGAAACATATCTTTTATTAAAATTTCATAAATAAAAACATGTCCTTCTGCCCTCCAGTGTGTTTACAGATGCATTTATTTATTTTACAATATTCTATTTAATTAAAGATCTGCTGTTAGAGGAATAAAACTTTCTGAAATGCCTATACCTCCAAGACAAAGCTGAGCAGGTTTGCAGTGGCATGACTGACAACTAAACACAGAGTCAACACTTGTGATTTGTGCAGAAGTTAATTGTAGCACTGTTGTTTTATCTGCTAAATGGGGGCTTACAAATTCAGCATTCAGTACTTTTGAACATCTCCGCGGCTGTATCTCAATAGCCTTTTCTGTGGAAACGGGGAGGGTGTGTGTGTGTGTTATTTGTTGGGAAGCGCTTAATTTTATTCAGTACAACTCATCCAGAAATGCAAAGGGAAAATTCAAATGTTGATGTGAACTTTGGCTTATTTTGCCCTCAAGAGAAAACATGAGGAGAAAATTTTGAATGAATAAGATTTTCTCACAGCTCCTGACATTCAGCTCTTTTGGCTTTGTTCTAGCTTCTTTCATTCATGAGTTAACCTACCTTTGGCAAACAACTTTTACTCACATCCCACTGGCCATTATCTACTCTGCAATTCTGATATCTCTGCATCATTTCATGCTAGATAGCTCCAGACAAGGAGTTCACACACTTTTCACATATACAAAGTGTGACACGTTTTCTATGAAGTTATTTTGAATGAATGACAAGTTTTGACTTTCCCGTGGACCAAAGATGACTTTCACTTCTAACACTGTGGTTAGATTTTTTTGTCATAAGCAGATTTTTGTTGTAAATGCAGGTAAGGTTTCAGGTTTCTCTTTGGAGCTGATACATTTCAGATGACTTTGAAACCAAGCTTTTCTTTGGGTAATATTTTTGGTTGCAAAACTATATGGAGAATACAGGGACTGAGTCTTCTGTATAACAGAAAAACATCTTACTATTTTAAAAATATATTTGTCTTATTCATACTTCTATGAATTGTAATTCAACTTTGAAATTCTTGATAATCTGTAAGTTAATGTCAAGATTGAAATTCAAATACTGGAAAAATACAAAATAGAATTAATGCTCATACATAACTCTAGTCAGGCCTTTTTGCATATTCAGTATTATATGTTTAATGACTTTTTTTTTTTTGGATTCTGTAGGAAGCATAGGGAAAGGATGCACCTTTTTCCAATTTTCTTTTTCCCAAAAAGAAAGATTAATTTTTGAAAATTCGAATAAAAATATAATCAGCAGGAAATTCATCAACCTGAGATAAAATCAGGCTAAAACTGGTTTACAAAACTGCAAAAACAGAAAAAAATAACGCAAACAGAATTTAATATTTAAATATATGGTTATCTATTCAACTGTAATTATAAGGTTACATTATAATGTTATAATGCATATGTTGAAAAAATCTTGTTCAGGAAATTTCCCAGAGAAACACAAATTAGTAGTTTAGCTTTGGCCATATGCCTTCTATTGTATCTCAGAAAACTAAAAATAATAAATTATATATGAAAATTGAATTTGTTTTCAGATAAATTCAGGTAGAGATTATCTTTCCTTTTTACCTTATTTAACTTCTGGGTTTGGCTTGGTTTGTTTGGTTTTTTTTTTTTTTGGTTTTGTTTTTTGTTTTTTAACTTTTAAACCTAACTGAAAAACTAAAAAGAAACTAAAATTAAACCCTGAAATTTCTGACAAGTTCACTTATACTTTACAAAAAAAGTGACAAAATAACAGCATTATTATATCTCAGCATATGAAAATATCTGTTCATTTTACTACTTGTGTACATGAATACACATGAACATAAATGTATAAAGGCAGAGAAGTAATGCTTACAGAAGGAAAATGCCATACTCATTGTATGATGGGCATGCTCTGCTCATTTTATCCTCTTTGTGTGTCAATAAGTCTTGTTTTTGTCACCAGGGTAGTCAAGCAAATCCACATATCTGTGAACAAATGCAAGACCTTAACATTTTAAAAAATAACTTGACTTCATTGCATCACTGTGTTTTCAGAGTTGCTTTATATGCTGTTGTTTATGAATGGACAGGCAGCAGCTCTGTAGCCAAGTGATCACACAAATACATAAGAATGAAGTAACAGTAATTAGTTTTAGCTGCTGAAACAAATATTTACATCAGGTTGCTGACAGATAAGTTCATAAAAACATAAATTACAGGTAAAAATTTATTTTCCACTCAGGTTTTCAATTTAGGGATAGTTGCTACAATAGATTCAGTAACATTAATAACATCACAAAATTTTAGAGTTAAATTTTACCCTCAGTGTATGACTTTATGATTGGAATAGTCCTTTTGGTAATGATGATTAATTAGTATGATAGCAGTAGAAGTTTACTGACACCAAGGTAAAAACAAAGATAAAAATAAAGACCCCTGAAAGACTTGATCCAACTCTCATGAAACTCATTAGAAATATTCTGTTTACCAGCTTCCATGTAATTTAATACAAACAAAAACTTGTCTCCTGAAACTTCAAAGTAAAATAGTCATAAAAGAGTCATCTACACCCCATGTATCTTGACATCATTTCTGTGTTTTTGAAAATGCACATATATTTCCTTTCTTACACTTTCCAAAAATTATTGATGAATATATTGAGTTCAACTTGGATGACACTATTTTCTTACACTGAAAAATAGATTTAATAAAAAATAAATATTTGTAAAATATTATTCTATGTTATTTTATTAAATCTTATTTAAAAAGAAAAGTCACCATTTAGCTAAGGCAGCTAGGATGTCGTATCCCCCCTCAGTTTCTCAAATATTGTATTTGGTTTGATTTCTTTTTATTTTTGTTTTCTTTTTTTTAATCTGTTCTTTTTTTACATTTTAATACTTTATCAATTTTCCATTCTTCTCTAATTTTAATATTCGCACATATAAAGAAAACAAAATTATTTTAGAACTTCATTACTTTCTGCAACCAAAAGAGTTTTTGAACAATTAAAGGTATCAAAACACATTATTTTAGATTGGGTTTGCTACTGTATAATTTTTCTGAAACTAAAGAAATTTAAAAAAGTAAGAAATGGTAAAGACATGGAAAGCAGACAGAAAACCACAAAATATGAATGAGCTGCAACATTTTTATGTACCCTGAATTTAAACCAAGATTTAATAGAAAGCAAAAACCTAAAATTATTCTCTGATTTTTTTTTTTTTTATGAAAACAAGTATTTATTTTGAATAGACATTTAAAAAAATCATTTAACATTTAATCTGTGACTGAAAGGTAATAGAGAACAGTTGAGTGCATTAATCTGAAGAGTTCTATGGGAGAACAAGTGGAGTTCTGCATTTGTTCTGTTCATATAGAGAAAGGAAGGTAAAGACCTTTGCGTGTGTGTTTGGTGGGGTGAGAAAGAAAAGAGATCTAGCACTTTTAGCCTTGTAGATGATACATCTGTTAGTGACTAGCAAAACTCTGTTGAACTTTCTTTATATTACCTCACATGGTAAATTCACATCTCATTTCCTGCTCTTCCAAAATCACTTTCAGATCTTTCTGGTGTTTGAAGGTATCAATTGCTGACACATTCTATAACTTCATAGAAATTTTATTATTTTTCCTAGTTAATTTACTGGGGGGGGGGGGGTGTTGGTTTGTTTTTCTTATTTTACCAACCTCAACCTCATATATATTCTCACATATTTGTATTCTGAGTTCTTCAGTCTTGTCTACACCGAATATTCTAAACTACTATTTAAAGGGAAAGAATATACAGGCTTCTACCAATAATACTGACTGGACGCTGAAAATTAGTATAGATGCAAAATTTTGATTTTTTTTTTTTTTTTAATTTTAATGGACTTATTTCTTCCACCTGTCAAGCTACTTCTGTAGCTTTTCTTTACTATACCAAAATACAGGTTTGCTGTTTTTTTCATCAGCATTAGCAACATTTTCCTGGCATAACAGCATTTCTGTGCTAATAAACTAGATTTTAAAACCCATTGAGTTATCTAGCTTTCTCTTTCAATTGCATATGTTCTGAGTCAATAGTATACCCATACTAATAAATAACATCCAATGCTCAAAAGCTTTACTAGGTTCTGATCTGTTAGTGGATTGTACCTCAATTGGGGGATTGACAGCAAATATTACCCTTCTTTTGATTTTCACAGATGATACAATAGAAGACCAGAGCTCATATTATACCTGATTTCCCAAGCTCCCAACCTTATGGATAATTGTAGCCCAGAGGGGAAATTTCTTCCCAGGCTACATCAGCAAATGGTAGGTTTATATCACAAAACATGAGGATTTATGCTCCAATCTATTCTGTAGCACTATCAGACTTGAAAAACTTCATTTGAGGAGCAGAGTTAATGTGCTGTTAGCAGTTTTACTGTATCTCACCTATTTGTCCAGAATTTAGTGAGATCTCCTAAAAATATAAGTAGGACTGTAGCAAGCAGGCATTCAACCTTATTGAACTTGAGCAAAGGAGGAGCTGCAACAACAGTATAAGATCTTATCACAGTGCTTCTCATAACCTCAGAAGATCTAGCGGTCAGTTGCTGGTCATCTTAACAGCGTGGATTAATATATATTAAAAATATGTGAACAAAAACCCCATGAACTTTATTTCCCTTTCTGCTGACAGGAGGGATGTGAAAAGAAGAATTATTCAGAGGAATGCTAGGACTAAATTAAGCAAGCCGCTAAGGCTGGCATAAGGGCATACATTTCTGATTGCTGTGCAGCGTCAGTGAGGGAATACACCTACTTCAGGCAGTCAGAAGAGCAGTATGGATGTGTTTGTGAGTCTGCAACAAATGTTGCTTTGTATTTTTAGCAGCCTTTTAACTGCTACAACAGAGACTTCAGAGTCTAGTCTGGAGCACTGAAGAGTGATCTGCAGTGACAACATCAAATCTCTGCTGTGTTTAGCAACCTAAAAGCAAAATGTTGGTTCTGAATCAGCCATGTGTACTTACCCGTCGAAGCAACGGAAAGACTCAGGTAGTTAATCCCATCTCTAAATAGTGAATAGGATGACTGATGCTTGTCATGGGTTCAGCTGTAGCAGTCATTTTTCTCCTTCTCTGTAGCTGGTGCAGTGCTGTGTTTTTGACTTTCGGCCTGGGAACAGCACTGATAACACTGATGTTTTTAGTTGCTGCTCAGTAATGTTTACTTTGACCATGGACTTTCTGAGTTTAATGCTCTGCCAGGGAGAAGAGGAAGCCAGGAGGAAGGAGAGACAGGACACCTGACCCAAACTAGCCAAAGAGGTATTCCATGCCACAGCACATCATGTCCACTATATAAAGTAGGGGCAGTTAACCAGAAGGGCTAGATCACTGTTCGGGTTGGGCTGGGTATCAGTTGGCGGGTGGTGAGCAGTTGTATTCTCTTCCCTTGTTATTTCCCTTATCATTATTATTACTGGGGGCAGCAGCAGTGGTTTGTGTTATACTTTAGTTACTGGGCTGTTCTTATCTCAACCAGTGGGAGTTACATTCTTTTGCTTCTCATCCCCATCCCTCCAGGAGCTGGGAGGGGGGAGAAAGGAGGGTGGGGAGTGAGAGAGCTGCTGCGTGGCTGACTGAGTTTAATTTAAACCACGACAATGTTTTAGGGGTGTGCCTATGTCTTTCCATTTGCTACAGGGTGACCAGGTAGGAATAGATGACTAACTTTTAGTTAGTGAAATATAAATGAGGTGACTCCTTACCACATCAAATACGTTCTGTTGCACTAACTGGCTGAAAATATCTGGTTAGACACAAGATATTTCCAGAAGTCCATTGAAGTCAGCAATATATCCTGTAAAGTGCTATCTAACAGAATTGAAAATACAGTACTCTAACTTCTGATGAATGCAACAGCTTTAAGCTTAATCTTCCTTGTTATCTGCCTTTAATAACAGCAAAGCCAATCTGATTTTGTTCGGTTTCTTCATTTCACCCCTGCTGAGGATGGCAACCAGCCACCTGCAGTACTACAGAGTTGGAAAGCAACCAACTCAAGGCTAACTGAACAAGATGGGTATGGTAAGAAGCCACATAGAAGGATTTTTATCACCTTTTGCCTTTTCTGACCTAATGGTCTCTGATTTTACTATACAACATGGAAGGTAAGAAATCTTGCCAAAATGAGAAGCAACATCAGGTTTGTGTGGAAATATGACATTACTCATAAGACATTGACTGATTTATATTGACCCATGTGTCTGAAAGTTAGAAGAACCTAGAAGGTGAACTATGACTATTTGCTAGAAAAGTTCAACATATTAAAAATCTGGTTATTATTTTTGAAAGCTGGTGTCAGAGTGAAAGTTAAGGGAAGCAGATGGTCAATTTTCAGTGCAGAGAGTTCTCCCTCAAAAAACAAACAAAAACAACCCTCTGAAAAGAGACTGAATCACAGTCCATTACACAGCTTTTCTCATTATGGGTGCTCCAGTGTAATCACTTTTTACAGACTGTGATTGAACTACTTTTTCATTTAAATTCCACTGCAAACCATCATGCCAGGCCTATACAGACTCTTTATACCCAGTCAGTTTTGGTGGCAGTGATTTCCTTGGAGCCCCAATTCATTTCCCCACCTCTGATGTAAGAAGGAGGTCATCTTCATTTAAGAAAACTAGACTATCTTAGAATCACAGAATACTTTGGTTTGGAAGGGATCTTGAAAGGCTATCTAGTCAAGCCACCCTGCAAAAGATCTTGAGCTAGATCAGGTTGCCCACAACCACATCAATTCTGGCCTTGCATGTCTCCAGGTTGAAATGTGAGACTACATCCCAGAAAACTTTCCCCCTCAGCTGATAATATCCTGTTAGCTAGTCTGTAAATCTATATTCAAACAACATGCATGTCAATTTTTCTTACCTTTTCCTCTTGGACACTCTGTTTGCCTCACAAATTGCTGATATATTCAAACAAATGAAATTGATTAGTGATAACTTCTTGATTGTCAGAAGCGGTGCTATGCAGAAGAATCCCTATTGAATTCAGTATAGTGTTCAAGATACGAAGTTTATTTTCCATAGTGTACAAAAAAAGGCAGGAAAATAAAATTAATAACCTTTCACGTCTTCATACATACATGTTGTTGAGTTTTCAAAAGCACCACACCTGCTGTCATAGACAAGATGTCATAGTCTAGAGGGTTTGTTTCTTTGTTTGTTTTTTAACTGCCTTTTCCAACCTATTGTGGTCTTCACATTACTAAGTGCAAGAACATCCAGAGAAGAAGACCAGCCAGACATCTTTGAAGACCAGCCCTTGAAGCGTACTGTACTTGTCACTGTCCCGAAGAACTTGCGGTTTAGACAAAGGAAGACTGTTTATGTTAATGTAACAGAAAACAGGTAAGGTGATGACTGGAGTGGCCTTTCCATAGGCAATGTGCAGCAGAGAAGACTTTTCTGCTTCCATCCACCCCTGTTCTCGTAGGCCTTGATAAGTGTCAGAAGGGAAACAAGCAGCAGCTCATCTGTTTATTAATTCACAGAATCATAGAATACTTAGGGTTGGAAAGAACCTCAAGATCATCTAGTTCCAACCTCCCTGCCACTGTCAGGGACAACTCACACTAAACCATCCCACCCAAGCCTTTGTCTAATCTGGCCTTGAACACTGCCAGGGATGGAGCATTCACAACCTCCCTGGGCGACCTATTCCAGTGCAGCACCACCCTCACAGTAAAGAACTTCCTCCTTATATCCAATTTAAACTTCCCCTGTTTAAGTTTGAATCCGTTACCCCTTGTCCTGTCACTACAGTCCCTGATGAAGAGTCCATCCCCAGCATCCCCATAGGCCCCCTTCACACACTGGAAGGCTGCTATGAGGTCTCCATGCAGCCTTCTCTTCTCCAGGCTGAACAACCCCAACTTTCTCAGCCTATCTTCATATTGCAGGTGCTCCAATCCCCTGATCATCCCATACCCTGATCATCCCAGTGGCCCTTCTCTGGACATGTTCCGACAGTTCCATGTCCTTTTTATGTTGAGGACACCAGAACTGCACACAATACTCCAAGTGACATCTCACAAGAGCAGAGTAGAGGGGCAGGATCCCCACCTTTGACCTGCTGGTCATGCTTCTTTTGATGCAGCCCAGGATACGGTTGGCTTTCTGGGCTGTGAGCACACACTGCCGGCTCATGTTCATTTTCCCATGACCAAGACCCCCAAGTCCTTCTCCGCAGGGCTGCTCTGAATCTCTTCTTTGCCCAGTCTGTAGCTGTGCCTGAGATTGCTCCTACCCAGGTGTAGGACCTTGCACTTGTCATGCTTGAACTTCATAAGGTTGGCATTAGCCCACTTAACAAGCATGTCGAGGTCCCTCTGGATGGCATCCCTTCCCTCCAGCGTATGAACCGAACCACACAGCTTGGTGTCATCGGCAAACTTGCTGAGGGCACACTCAATCCCACTGTCCATGTCAGTGACAAAGATGTTAAACAAGACCGGTCCCAACACTGATCCCTGAGGGACACCACTTGTTACTGGTCTCCAGCCGGACACTGACCCACTGACCACAACTTTTTGTGTGCAGCCATCCAGCCAGTTCTTTATCCACTTCTCACTCTCCTGAGGATCTTGAATTCAAACATCTCGTGATCACTGCATCCAAGGCTGCCCTGGAGTACCACATTCTCAACAAGCCCTTCCCTTTTGGTGAGCGCAAGGTCAAGCATGGCACCTCTCCTTGTCGGCTCCTCTATTACTTGCAGAAGGAAGTTGTCTTCCACACAATCAAAGAACCTCCTGGATTGCTTGTGCTGGGCCATACCGTCATTCCAACAGATGTCAGGGTGGTTGAAGTCCCCTATGAGAAAAAAGGCCTGCGAGGGTGAGGCTTTTCTTATGTGTCTGTAGAGTGCTTCATCCACAGGTTCTCCTTGATCAGACAGTCTGTAACAGATCCCCACGGTAATGTCTCCATAGCTGTTTGCCCTTTAACCCTGGCCCACAAACTCTCTGTAAACTGCTCACCTGTCCCCAGACAGAGTTCCATACTCTCCAGCCTATCCCTAACATAAAGGGCAACTCCCCCTCCCCACCTGCCAGGCCTGTCCTTTCTAAAGAGCCTGTAACCTTCCATTCCAACACTCCAGTCATAGGAGCCATCCCACCATGTTTCTGTGATGCCTATTATATCATACCCACATAGACGTGCACACATCTCTAATTCCTCTTGTTTGTTCCCCATGCTACGGGCATTTGTATAGAGGCATCTGAGCTGAGCTCCAAATGAAGCCGGCTCATTGGCTGGAGTGGCTGGAATATCTCTGCATTGTTCCAAGCATTTACTATAGGTGTTGGCAACTGACTGGGTGTGTTGGGATGGAATGATGCCCCCCTCCCCCAACACATCTAGTTTAAAGCCTCCTTGACTAGTCTGGCAAGCCTCCTACCAAAACTGTTCTTCCCCTTCTTTATCATCAGACCAGCTCCACCAGCCCCCAGTACACCTGGCCTACAGACTTCGGTTCCGTGTCCAAGACACCCAAACCCCTGACTATGACACCACCCTTTTAACCATCTACTGACCTGGCCAATCCTCCTAGCTTGTTTTTAGGTCCTCCCCTGTGTCCTGGAAAATTGACAAAAAGACTATCTGAGCTCCAGAGCACCTAACCACCCCTCCCTGGCTCTGTAGTCTTTCTCAATGTTCCCCAGGCTACTACTATCTATATCCCTAGCACCCACATGGATCACCAGGAGTGGGTAATAGTCCATGGAACCTACTAGACCAGGCAGCCTCTCTGTAACATCCCTGATCCGTGCCCCTCGTAGGTAACACACATCCCCCAAGACCGGGTCAGGCTGACAGACAAGTGCTTCTGTCCCTTTCAAAGTAGAGTGCCCTACTAATATGACCCACCACTTTTTCTTGGCAGCACCAGTAGAGATCTTCACCCGTGCATCAGCCGGCTGTTTCTGGTGCATTTCCTCATTAGCCTCCTGCAGGACAGCAAAGCAGTTCTGCATGGGGACATCAGATTTAGGAGGAAGCCCCTTGCTTTTAATTGTCCTTTTCCTCCTTTTTTTGTTGGATTTTTGTTTTTTGGGTTTTTTTTTCACTAATTCCCAGCTTCCCGGGTTGGTGGCCTCCTTCTTTCCTCCATGAGCTAGAGGGGAAGCTTGAGGCCCCCGCACAGTATGGGGCTGGAGCAAGCAGCCCTGCTGCCTCTCAGCTTCCCTGACACCTTGCAGCCCATTGACAGCGTCCCGCAGCTCAGCCCCTGCTGCAGGAGGACCTCCACCAGGGAGCACCGAGTGCAGCCCTGCCCATCGTGCACCCTCCCCTCACCAGACCAGTGCAGGCATCCTCTACACCCTGAGCTCTGCACTGCAGCTTCCCCTCTCATCGGCTCTGTCTGGGTGCCTACACTGGCCACCGCCGGGGCAGCCAGAGCAGAGCTCCCAGACCGGGCCCTGGTCTTGCGACGGGTGTTCACCATCCCGCTCGCCTGCCCGTGCGAACTGCCACGCTAGCTGCCTCGACCCACTCTGTTCGCGCTCCCTGGGGCAGGTTTTCAACCCCTCAGGGCTGGTGCCGCCCCTCCTGGCTCCGCCCCCTGTGAGTCCCTGCTCGCGTCTGCGGAGCTGCCGGCTCCTGGGCAGGTCCTGTTGAGGACTTGAGGCTCCCTCAGTGGCTCTCGCCACTCTGAGTTGAGGCTCCTAGACCCTGATCTACCCCCCATTCTGGTGTTGAAGGCGTCCTCTCTCGAGCTACTCCCCTCAGCAGTTATATATTAAATATACACTAATATTAACATAAGTAATATATCAATTTTATATCTATTGTTATTTAGTTAACAAACTAAACACTTTTAGTATTGTGGTGACTCATTAGGAAGGGACAGTCAGAGGGCTTGTCTCCAAGAGTGAGGACCAACTTTAGCTCCCACTCAGTAATTTAGTTCCCAGGAAAAACATTAAATAAAAAGCAAGGTAATTAATGTGAAAATTCAACTGCCCAGGCTGTACACAGACTTTGTTGTAAAGGAGTGCAGCAAGAATGAGCATCTCCTCTCAGGGACTGTGGAAATGTTTGTCTTTCCTTAGGAAGAATAACAGCAGCAGAACGTGCTAGTACAGTGGTCCAGGTTCATATCCTCCTTTAAATGTATATTAATTACTTCAGGGGAAGTGTCCTAATATTCAGATCTATCTTAAATCTAGCTTTTTTTTTCTTCCAGTCTTTCTTAAATGATTCTTTTCCCTAAAGAAATGGTGAAATTTGCCAATGTGCAGTACTGCAATTGGGGCTCTTCAGCATCCTGCTTTGGTTGATTGTCTGCTTGGCATCAGAAGGATAATAAAAAAAAAAAAAAGATAAAAAAGGGAAGAGAACGAAACTGGGATTTTTCAGCAAGAATGCTCATTTTTTACATAACCCTTTGGCACCTACAGCTATTATTTATACGGAACACTAATATTTTGAAGGCAGGTACAGAGAAGAAAGGCATTCTTGATTTAAGTACACTGCAGCCGCAGTGTACACATGCAGCATGTACACATGCTTTTGTGCTAGGACTAGGGGCAGCCTCTTTCAAGAAAATTTATTCCCAGGAGGCTCCTTTATGTTGGATAATTATGCTTACAGTTATTTTAAGATGAAGTTCATCATGGAATACTATCTTCTTGTAAGTCTACAGTGACACCTTCATTATCTCAGACCTTACAAAGACATTTGGAAGATCTTCACAGGCACTGATGGAGGTTTAGTGTTAGACTCCTAATAAAAATGCCTAACTTCCATCTATATTTTTTGGAATATTGTTCATGTGTATTACAGATTTGCTAAGAAAGAAGAAAAAAAATTGTAGAGATATGAAGGAGGAAATAAGGGAAGCAAGGTTTTTGCTCTCAGATATGATATGGATTGTCCTTTTTATTGCTTTAAGTTAGGGATGTAACATGGTGAGCTGTTACTTTTATAATTAAGTAATCAGTAACTCATTTATGATATCCCTGTTGTACTGTACTTGTTAATTGATAAACACAAGAACAGGAACAGCGGCTTTAAAGTTTTTTGTTTAACATACCATTTGGAGATTTGGAACACAGGAATATTTTTATAACTGGTTCTGCCAGACCTCCTAAATGACCTTGGAAAAGTCACTTCATTTTTTGTGCCTTGATTTCCATGATGTGAAATTAAAATATAACTACAAAAGGAAGGAATTATGAGAATAAATTTGTGCAGACACAAGCTGTGTAGGAACTGAGGCACTGAGGTGTGTGAAGTGACTGCACAGAGAGAAATAAAAAGCATTCAGTGGCAAAGGCTAGCTGCTCTTTCTATCATAAGGGGGAAAAATAGACTTTGTACAGGCTTTGTGTTCAGTGGCAATGCACCTTTTTTGTTTGGTTTTATTTTGTTTGGAGAGGATACAGCCACATTGCTTTGGAGAAGTCTACTATTGCTTGGATAAGGTTCAGCCTCTTGGCTATTACACAGCTCAGGTCATGTAAATCACGCCATCATGAAAAGATGTTTCCATTGTGTAGCATTTACTTGTTATGATCTGTGACAGGAAAACCAAAGGAGATAAAACTACCATGAAACAATGCGCTTGCCCTATTGGCTCAGTCTAAGAAAACCACATCTGAGTTCAGCAAGACCAGATCCTGCCCCCACTGGGACCTGTCGAGCTTATTTAGTGGTTCAGACGGTGCTGAGGAGTAAAGGGATGGGGTGGTATGCAAGAGATGGGAAGAAATTATGAACGTAATTTGAATGCTTCAGATAAACACTTGGAGGTAGACTGTGATTTTATCAATCCAGTTCACCTCATTTCGCCTCACCAAGCCTGAGTCTTCCCCACGATCCTCCTCACTTGTCAATATGATGCATAGCTTGAGTACTTGTTAGTACATCTGACACAACTTCATGGATTCTACCTATAAAGCATGGTGTTATTATTATTATTATTGCTGTTTGTTGTTGCAGCTGTTATTTTTTAGCACACAGTCTTTCATGTGGCTGAGGTCCGAATGTATTGTATGAACACAAATGAGAGGTATGAACACTTAAATATATAGAACACACTCTCTCCTCAAAAAATACTGGTAAGAGCTGCCTTTTTATTAGATTTCTGATCCTTCTGGTTGACATAAAAATACCACAATAAAAGCCTTTCTCAGGATATCTCAGCAATTTCTTTTCTGTCCTGGCCAGAACCAAGGGATGCAATAAAATAGAAAACAACTGAGAAAAATAAAAGCTAACTGAATATTTCACAACCCTTAAAGGTGTTCGTTCAAAGTTAGGTACTTCAGAACACGTAAAGGCTCTAGGGAGAAGGGGTGCTATTTGTATAGTTGCTTTCTATATATTGGTAAAAACTACCTTGGAAATGACTGACTTTACAAATGCTTCTATTGCTTGTTTTACATGACTGTCACTTGCATTGTGAGGTCAATAAATGCAGCTAACAGATGGTGCAGCAGGACTAGCAGCCATGAGGGATAGTTTACTAACAAAAGAGGAAATGATTTTTAGGATTTCCCTTGCATATTTCAGGCTTTTTAACATTTTTTCTTTTTTTGTTTTGGACAGACTTCATCTTCATGGTATTTTGTTTGTGGGTGAGTCCAACACTAGTAACAAATCTGTTTTACTTTCTCCCCCTGGATCGTATTAGGGTTATAGCTTTGGAAAGCAAGTAACACCAGCTGGGTTATCTCTGTTGCCCGTACCTTGAGTGTCTCAGGGTGTTGTTATGGGAAGACATTTATGGATCTCTGAACTGTTGTCATTCTTAGTTCCTGACCAAACACTGACTTATTGTGTTATTTACCAGGTGTAGCACTAGAATACAACAAAAAGCTCTGTAAAAGTAGATATTGCTGATGACCTTAAGATTTACTGTGCTAAATGGAATACAGAGTCTTACGGCAAAGTATTGTAGAGTTTCCAAAAGCCATGATGCTGGTAGTATTAATGACATGATAAAGTAGGCTGCTGGAGCAGCCATTTTGCATCTAGCATTTGCTCACAGACTGCTTTGACTGCAACAAGCTGTTTGTCTTAGGATGAGGAGTCAATTCTTTAAGAAAATGTCTGCTGAGACTTTATGACTTCTTCTAATGCAACTTTAGAGACTCACACAGGCCCAAATCTGTAGCTCCTATCAAAAGGGAAAGAACTTACACATATGCTTGACTTTTAAGCTTATAAAATTCACCAAAGCACTGAGGAGTGTACTGAAAAACAATGAAGTTGATCAATTAGTTAAATGAGAGTGAATTTACACATATAGAGAAATTCATTACTGAAGTAAGGTATCAGAGTCATTAACTGTGCTCTTTCTTAAATTTAGCTCCCTTCTTCACTTCTTAAAAGACTTTACTGGAGGAGAAACAGAGCCTTGCTGGACTATTCTGATGCCAAATGTGAGGTGTACTTTTCATCACTGAACATGTCATGCAGCTTCATATTACATCTGTATTAGCATAGGAAAAACTGCATGACTTCATTAGGTATGCAGATTAATCACTTAGTCTAGTAGGCTTCTGTAGGGAACTTTGTAACTCACCTGTTCATAAAGCAGCAAAAATATTTCCGACATACACTTCTAAATGTCCTTTGTCAGAAAGAATTCACTTTGTATGGAAGACTCCATGTGAATAAATTTGATGTGTCCAGTGTCAATTTTCATTGTCATATTATTTATTACACCAAATTCAGCCACTATTGTAAGCGATGTCTAACTCCATCACTGGTCCTCAGAGATGACAGTATACTGCTTCATATAGCTATAAATATAAAGAAATATAAAAGAGTTATAAAAAGTGCTTCCTCAGAAGGAACTGCCTGTTTTGCCTGATGGCGCTGTCAAAACTGCTAAGGCAATATTAACTGACCAGAAAAGCAGGAGCAGATTCTCAGGATGTGGAACACTGGATTTTAGCAATATGTTTCTTTGGGCCCTTGGGGTAGGTAAGTAGATTTGCCGGCTTCTCTGTCTTCTAAAGAAATAAATAAATACTGCATTTCATGAAGAACTGGGAGACCTAGCTCAGGAACTTCCCTTTCTGCCTTTACCCAAGCAGGATGATGACAGGGGAATAAAAAAATACGTCACACCTTTTATTTTGGAAAAAAGGGTTTACTTTTGAATTCAAAGTATCATTATGCTGAATACCCCCAGGCAAGGCTTTCATAAAATATGTGCATGTGTAGAACTTGCAATGATACAAGTAGTGTCTGAATATGTTCCAAATTGCATTGTAATTAAATTTGGTGCCAGGAGCCTAGTGCTTCAGAGCACCAGTACTCTCAGCCTCAGCCACAAAAGCCAGTAAACATCTACTCACTTTTTGACTTTCTTAGCTGCCATTTCACTCTCAGGTGTATTTTACCTAGGAAACAATATGCCAGCAACTCAGCAGTTTTAGTGTGGAAGATGTCATAAGTTGCCACTTACAATGGAGACAAAAAATCCTCAAATTGTTACAATAAGGGCACTACTACACCATGAAGCCGGGTATCACTCAAAAGGAGAGAAAAATAAATACTTGAAAGAAGAAAGTATTTTGTCTTTTTAATCTCTTCTTGTGTCCCAGCCAGCAGTAACATTCAGGAATGCCACAAATATCTGAAAACTTGGATGCCCCAAAACTCCTGAATAAGCAGTTCATATACAGAGACTGTGGGGTTAGGAAATGCTCATAACATTTAATTTTAAATTGTGGTGATCTTATGATTATTGTTGCTTTTTTATAACATAAAAATAGAAAAAGAAAGCATACTAGAGAAAAAAAATCAGATCTTTAAGAAGCAGGTATGATAATTGCATCTTTTTGTTTTGGTTGGTTTGTTTTCACTGATACATCAAAAAAATGCAGACAAGTGTTTGCTACCAAAATACTCTGAGAGCTCTGATGTTTAAAAATGTTTTGATGAAAAACATTTAAGTGGATGAAGAGCCTACACTTTTAGTGATATATTTAGTACTTTCAAATCTCCTCCCTAAAAATATATTTTCCGTTCCAATCTGTACGCAGAGGAGAATGAAACATTACTGCATGGTATATATAAGATAAATGAAATTACATGTCCATATTTAATACATATTTGAAGAGGGTATGATTCAGGCATTAAAGACAACACTTATACTGGTAAACTGAATAATCAAAAGATAGGCATAAGCATTGGCACCTAATCATCTATAGTATTTAATTACTCTCTTGCTTATGGCATAGGTTTGGCTTGTGCTGAGTAGTGCTGTCCCAGCCAGTCTCTAGACAGGGGTTCAAGGGCAGAAAGTGACATAGATCGCTCCCAAAAGGCAACATGAAAAAGACCACCCTGTTTTAGTGTGAACACAGAGAAGCAAGAGTTTTTAGTGGTGAGTCCTCAATATGAAACAATCAGTCCTGATCCTGATCCTTTCAACTTTATAATTGCCTATAATGTCCCTATAATTTATATAGGGACAATAATTTTAAATTTGTTAATGACATGAATGGACAATCATTGTGCCACTTCTTACAGGGAAAGCTGTCAGGAGGCCATATATCAATCCTGGTGTGAGGCTGAGGTCCTAAACATGTGCAGTGTCAGATGATAGAAAGATATCCAGTCCCTAGTCTTAGCTGTCACCATGAGCCCACTCTGTTCTGTCTCTGTGTGTGACCTCACCTGACTTCACACTGCCTCTTTAATAGCTGTACTCATTCTTCCATTTCCAATGCTGCCATCCTTTCCAGGATTTGACCAGTGACTGCAATCCTGCTTGCATTCATTTAGTTAAACCACTGCATATAATCTTGTAGATATTTCTCTCTGCTGCTGAAGATTACTAATTTGTTCAGTGAGTGCAAACCCAAATCTTTACTGAAGTTTAACATTAGCTTATTTCAGAAGGAATCTATTCCTGGATGATTTCAGGAGAAAGTTATATTAAAATAAATATACTCAACTTTATGGCCTTTGGATTAGTTAAATGAATTTGTGTCCAAATGAAACCTGAAATTAAACCATAATGATTTTTTAAGTGCTTATCAACAGATGTATGACTACCAGCAGCTGGTCCTAGATAGGACTCCGAACATCCCTCTCAGCTGTGATCAGTCTTCAGTACAGGACTGAGTTGTAGCATGCTCAACTATAGAAAACTTTTCAAACTTAATCATAAATAAATGCAAGAAAACTGGTAAAGGCAGATCATATTTTTACATCAATAAATTGGCAAAGTTCAGTCTCTGTAGGGTGTATATATTTAAGGCAAAATTATAAAAAAATCTCTGAACTTCCCCTCCCCAAAACATTAAAAGCCAAGACCAGGGTTTAAAATTAAAGGTTGTATCATAACTGCCTATTTTTCTGTGGATTATTGGTCTCTGATCCTCAGTATAATGAAGGTGGTGAAACATTAGAACAGACTTCCTAGAGAGGTGAATAATGCCTGACAGTGTTTAAGTGGCATCTGCACAATGCCCTTAACAACATGCTTTAACTTTTGGTAAGCTCTGAATTGGTTAAGCAGTTGGACTATCTCATCACTGCAGGTCCCTTTAAAATGTATTAGTCTTATTCTATTCTATTCTATTCTATTCTATTCTGATAATTCATTGTTCTTTGTATGCTAAGTATCTGGACTTGCAGTTCTCATGAGTTGTTTTATCCTCTCTGATCTTGCTTCTCATTTCCAGCTATAAAATGAGACCACATTCCTCTCTGATTGTTTCTGCTGTTGTTACTGTTAACATTTGTTTTCGTCAAACAATATCAAGGAATGTCTGGAAAATCAATGTTTAATAAGTTACAGTAATGTTTTCAATTTCCTGTCATCTGCTTTAATGTACATGTGTACCCTGTCATTTCTCATCACTTTCTAAATCCATCTTGTTATCAGCAAGGTATAACTTAATGTACAGCTAACTCCTTCCTAGGTGACCTTAAAGCATACGCTATTGGGGATGCTTCACAGAAGAGTCATTCTTTCTTTACAGTGAAGGTGACAGAGGGAACAGCTTGGACGCAACAGCACAAAACTTCAGCAAGGACATTCACACTTGGGTAGATGTCCTAAAAAAAAAAAAAAGAAAAAACAACACACAAAGAAGAAAGGAAATGAAAATCCACACTATTTAGTCAGAAGAAATTCATTATGTCTGCAACTGTGTGATCACTGCATCAAAAGAGACTTTTTCCTTGCTTCTCTGATGAAAGCAGGGCCCTAACTCTGTGTCATACTGGGTCTTATAGCACTGTCTGAGGATCCAGCCTTTAATGTTTATTACTTTTACTTTGCCATACCTTTTTCTCTGCAATGACTTAACTGATTGACAGAAATGAGGCTATAATGATTTATTTCGATGCTTCCTCTCCTACAGACGTGGTGCTTTAAGAAGTTTCTTGATGTAATAAAAGCTAAAGCAAGGGTACAAAAGTAGAGGGTGCAAGACCCTATTGCTGTGGTGCAAAGAGAAAGAAATAAGGAGAGCAGCAGGAGGACAAACAAATTAAGAGGGATTTCACTATCCTGGGGAGATTAATCTGTCCACATCCAAACAGTTCAGTTAGTCCTATTTGAATATCACTATGCTGACAATTTCCTTAAAGTAGTGAAAGTTTGTTGTGAAGAGTAACTCTAAAAAATGGAACAAGTAATGTAGAGCTGCAGGCCTCTTGAAGAAAAGTCCTCGGCTCAAACCTCCACTGTTTGAATGTTTCATAGCTTGGTCACTACAAGTCATTAAATCTAACCAGACCCAATAGGATGGCCTATGAAAAAGGATGCGGGTATATAATTGGCAGTGCTGGCACTCAGCCCATAGTCTCATTTTTATAGCAATTTGCCAGATACTTGTTACTTTTGGTTGTGCTTCCCTTTTTTCTTGTTCTTTTAAACAGCATTAAATATAATTGATGGAGCATGCAAATGTCTCCCTACCCATACGTGTTAAAGTCTTAGGTCAGCATTTTTGCATGCATAAACATCTCCAGACCCAGATTTAGTGAAGACTTGGGAGATGGAAGAGGCAGAGAAGTAGTGAATCTGGGAAAAAGGGCTAACCCACTCGTCCCAGTCGTGAAGACACCGAAAAGACTGTGAACTCCCACATAGATTTCTGCATTCAATTCATTACCAGTTGGTACTTAGAGATAACATTATGGAAGTTTTTGTTTCTTCGCTTGGCTTTAATTGCCTTCCTTATTAGGATTTATCTTTCTGATATAAGAAAATATTATTTCAATAGATGCTGCAATATTATGCAAAAGGACTCAAAAATTATTTCCCATAGAACATTATTAATGAATGTTTATGAGTTTCAATGCAAGCAATTTAAAGGGCTCAGAAGATACGTTTCTTGAGAGCTCAATTCAACGCGATAGACTGGTTTAAAATAAAGTAAGCTTCATGCTTGGGGTTTTCTTTTTCTTTCTTTTTTCCCTCCCCTTCCGCTCCCCCCCCCCCCCCCCAAATATATGAAACTGTTTTTCAAATGCTAACTAATCTAACCAATTTTGTATTGAATCATGAATGCATTTTAATTTACTATTCAACTGTCGTAGCAATGAATATTTCTGCATCCCAAGCAATATGTTAAAAGAGGGCTTTCTGCAGCTTTTTAAAAAAAAAAAAAACACCTAAAAACAAAAAACAACTTCTGCAATTTCTTCCCACAGTCTGATTAAAATCCAATTAATTACAAACACAATTAAACCTTTCTACCACAGTTTGCAGAAGAGGGCTGATGAAAGTAAAGTTGTCAATCAAAGATCCAACAGGGAATAGTAAGTTGTCGTCTATATAACTTTAAGCCAGTAAAAACATGAATTGAAAAACATTAACAGTGTATTGCCATATGCAAGTTTATTAGGGAATACCTCATTTTATTAGGAAATACCTTTAATTGTTGTTCTATCATCAGATTAATACAATATTTTCATATGGCACCTTCTTGAGAAAGTCCTCCTAAGGCATTTCACAATAATAAAAATACATAGCTGAGGTGAGTAGCTCGAGAGAGGACGCCTTTAACACCGGAGCCGGGGAGAGATCAGCGTCCAGGAGCCTCAACTCAGAGCAGCCACAGCTACCCATGGAGCCTCAAGTCCTCAACAGGACCTGCCCAGGAGCTGGCAGCTCCGCGGACGCGAGCAGGGACTCACAGGGGGCGGAGCCAGGAGCAGCTGAGAGGAAGCAGGGCTGCTTGCTCCAGCCCCATACTGTGCGGGGGCCTCAAGCTTCCCCTCCAGCTCATGAAGGAAGGAAGGAGGCCACCAACCTGGGAAATTGGGAATTAGTGACAAAAAAAAAAAAATAACAAGGAGGAAAAGGACAATTAAAAGCAAGGAGCTTCCTCCTAAATCTGTTGTCCCCACGCAGAACCACTTTACTGTCCTGCAGGAGACTAACGAGGAAACGCACTTGCACCACAAACAGCCGGATTATGCACAGGTAAAGATCTCTATTGGCGCTACAAAGAAAAAGCGGCGGGTTGTAGTAATAGGGGACTCTACTTTGAAAGGGACGGAATCACTCGTCTGTCGGCCTGACCCCGTCTCGAGGGAGTTGTGCCTACCAGGGGCGCGGATCAGGGATGTTACAGAGAGGCTACCTGCTCTAGTAAGTTCCACGGACTATTACCCACTCCTGGTGATCCATGTGGGTGCTAGGGACATAGGTACTAGTAGACTGGGGACCATAAAGAAAGACTACAGAGCCCTGGGAGAGGGGGTTGGGGGCTCCGGTGCTCAGATAGTCTTTTCGGCAATTCTCCAGGACACAGGGGAGGACCAAGAAAAAGCTAGGAGGACTGGCCAGGTTAATAAATGGTTAAAAGGGTGGTGTCATAGTCAGGGCTTTGGGTGTCTTGAACATAGGACTGAAGTTAGTAGGCCAGATCTACAGGGGGCTGGTGGAGCTGCTCTGGTAAAGAAGGGGAAGAACAGTTTTGGTAGGAGGCTTGCCAGACTGGTCAAGGAGGCTTTAAACTAGATGTGTTGGGGGAGGGGGGCATCATTCCATCCCAACACACCCAGTCAGTTGCCAACACCTATAATAAATGCTCGGAACAATGTAGATATATTCCAGCTGCTCCAGCCAACGAGCCGGCTTCAATTGGATCTCGTCTCAGATGCCTCTATACAAACGCCCGTAGCATGGGGAACAAACAAGAGGAATTAGAGATGTGCGCACATCTACAGGGGTATGATATTATAGGCATCACAGAAACATGGTGGGATGGCTCCTATGACTGGAGTGTTGGAATGGAAGGTTACAGGCTCTTTAGAAAGGACAGGCCTGGCAGGCGGGGAGGGGGAGTTGCCCTTTATGTTAGGGATAGGCTGGAGAGTATGGAACATTGTCTGGGGACAGGTGAGCAGTTTACAGAGAGTTTGTGGGTCAGGGTTAAAGGGAAAACAGCCGTGGGAGACATTACTGTGGGGATCTGTTACAGGCCACCTGATCAAGGAGAACCTGTGGATGAAGCACTCTACAGACAGATAGGAAAAGCCTCACGCTCGCAGGCCCTTGTTCTCATGGGGGATTTCAACCACCCTGACATCTCTTGGAACGATGGCACTGCACGGCACAAGCAATCCAGGAGGTTCCTCGATTGTGTGGAAGACAACTTCCTTCTGCAAGTAATAGAGGAGCCGACAAGGAGAGGTGCCATGCTTGACCTTGTGCTCACCAACAGGGAAGGGCTTGTTGAGAATGTGGTACTCCAGGGCAGCCTTGGATGCAGCGATCACGAGATGGTCGAATTTGAGATCCCCAGGAGAGTGAGAAGAGCGTGTAGCAAGCTCACTGCCCAGGACTTCAAAAGAGCAGACTTTGGCCTCTTCAGGAGCCTGCTTAGTAAGGTTCCATGGGATATAGCCCTGGAGGGCAGGGGGGCCCAACACTCTTGGTTGATATTCAAGGATCACCTGCTACAAGCTCAGGAGTGCTGCATCCCAACTAGAAGGAAGAGCAGCAGGAGGGCCAGGAGACCTCCTTGGATGGATAAGGAGCTGCTGAGGAAAATTCAAAGGAAAAAAGAGGCTTATAAAAAATGGAAGCAAGGACAGGCGGCCTGGGTAGAGTACAGGGATGTTGTCTGGGAAGCTAGGGACCAGGTTAGGAAGGCTAAGGCCCAGCTAGACTTAAACCTAGCCAGGGATGTTAAGGATAATAGGAAGGGATTCTACAGGTACGTAGCAAACAAAAAACAGACTAGGGACAAAATAGGCCCCCTGAGGAAGCTTTCAGGAGAACTGGCTACACAGGATTTGGAGAAGGCTGAGGTTCTGAATGACTTCTTCGCCTCGGTCTTCACTGGCAAAGGCTCTGACTGCACCACCCAGTTCTTAGAAAGTAGATGCAGGGGCTGTGTGAATGAAGACTTTGGGCCCACTGTGGGAGAGGATCTGGTTCGAGACCATCTTAAAAATCTGAACGCACACAAGTCTGTGGGACCTGATGGAATCCATCCGCGGGTCCTGAAGGAGCTGGCGAATGAAGTTGCTAAGCCACTGGCCATCGTATTTGAAAAATCATGGCAGTCAGGTGAAGTTACTGACGACTGGAAAAAAGGAAATATAACCCCCATTTTCAAGAAGGGGAAAATGGAAGACCCGGGGAATTACAGACCAGTTAGTCTCACCTCTGTGCCTGGTAAAATCTTGGAGCACATTCTCCTGGACAATATGCTAAGGCACATGAAAAACAACAAGGTGCTTGGTGACAGGCAGCATGGCTTCACTAAGGGGAAATCCTGCCCGACCAATTTGGTGGCCTTCTATGATGGGGCTACAGGATTGATGGATAAGGGTAAAGGAGTTGATGTCATCTACCTGGACTTGTGCAAAGCGTTCGACACTGTCTCACACGACATCCTTCTCTCTAAATTGGAGAGATATCAATTTGATGGATGGACCACTCGGTGGATAAAGAACTGGCGGGACGGCCGCACACAAAGAGTTGTGGTCAATGGCTGGATGTCCAGCTGGAGACCAGTAACGAGTGGTGTCCCTCAGGGATCAGTGTTGGGACCGGTCTTGTTCAACATCTTCGTTGCTGACATGGACAGTGGGATTGAGTGCGCCCTCAGCAAGTTTGCCGATGACACCAAGCTGTGTGGCCCGGTTGATATGCTGGAGGGAAGGGATGCCATCCAGAGGGACCTTGACACGCTTGTGAGGTGGGCTGATGCCAACCTTATGAAGTTCAACCATGACAAGTGCAAGGTCCTACACCTGAGTCGGAGCAATCCCACACACAGCTACAGACTGGGCAAAGAAGGGAATCAGAGCGACCCTGCAGAGAAGGACTTGGGGGTGCTGGTCGATGAGAAAATGAACATGAGCCGGCAGTGTGCGCTCGCAGCCCAGAAAGCCAACCGTATCCTGGGCTGCATCAAAAGGAGTGTGACCAACAGGTCGAAGGAGGTGATCCTGCCCCTCTACTCTGCTCTTGTGAGACCTCACCTGGAGCATTGTGTGCAGTTCTGGTGTTCTCAACATAAAAAGGACATGGAACTGCTGGAACAAGTCCAGAGGAGGGCCACGAGGATGATCTGGAGCACCTCCCGTATGAAGACAGCACCTCCCGTATGAGACTGGAGCACCTCCCGTATGAAGACAGGCTGAGGAAGCTGGGGCTGTTCAGCCTGGAGAAGAGAAGGCTGTGTGGGGACCTAATAGCAGCCTTCCAGTATCTGAAGGGGGCCTATAGGGATGCTGGGGAGGGACTCTTCGTCAGGGACTGTAGTGACAGGACGAGGGGTAACGGGTTATAACTTAAACAGGGGAAGTTTAAATTGGATATAAGGAGGAAATTCTTTCCTGTTAGGGTGGTGAGACACTGGAATTGGTTGCCCAGGGAGGTTGTGAGTGCTCCATCCCTGGCGGTGTTCAAGGCCAGGTTGTATGAAGCCTTGTGTGGGATGGTTTAGTGTGAGGTGTCCCTGTCCATGGCAGGGGGATTGGAACTAGATGATCTTGAGGTCCTTTCCAGCCCTAACTATTCTACTATTCTATGATTCTACATAGAATAAAAAGGCAGTTAAAAATACAATAAAAGGAAATTGAATGTTAAGGTACAATCCAATCGTATTGTGAAATAAGTGCTGTAAAATACAAATTTGATAGCACCCCAAGTTCTCCAAAGTTTGCTTTTAATTGGCATTTTGAAATTTCATAAAACCAATACAATGCATAACCATATTAAATAATTAAAAAAAGATAATATGCACAACATACATCAGAATTTTCCCAAGTCTAGACTGTCAATTGTCATAAATCAACATTTCCTTGCTGACTTCAAGGAAGCTACAGCAAATAACACTGAAGACTAAGTCTGTTACACATTGACTTAAAATGTAAAACTCATATTATACTCTCTATCCTGTGGGGGTTTGGTGTTGATATTGGTTGCAAGGAGGCTATGCCTTTGTTTCCTTACTAACATTAGTGAAAGTTCCCTGGAGGGTGTATGTGGAACTTCTCTTCCAGAGGTCAAAAAGTAGGAGTAAACTTTCCTTTTATGGGATGAGCTGGTGTTTAGAGTGCTTCTTCATGCTCAGTTCTTATTTTCATCTAAGAACAAACAAATCTGAGAAAATTTGTATTTTTGGCTCATAATGCACTAATTACTCAGCTATAAGCTGTGAAGCCATGAGTGTGGTATGAGGGAGAGAAAAGAAGGCAAAATGAAGCAACTCTCTATGCTCTCTATTGGAGGTGTGCTGGGCAAAAAATAGATAGCTTTAAACTAAAATGGCTGAGGCAGGGGTACCCCAGTGCATTCCATTCCTACCAGTCTGATGCAAGTGCCAGCAAGAGATGTCATGAGAGTGGAGAGCAATCACAGCACAAAAGAATTCCTGTCACTCCAACCAGCAAGTTGGCTTCACCAGGGCCTCAGCTTGAATGCCTCCGTGCAAATGAACATAACATGGGGAATAAACAAGAGAAGTTAAGAGATGTGCACACACTTGGAGGGCTATAGTATCATAGAGATGTGGTGGGATGGCTCCTACGACTGGAGTGCTGGGATGGAAGGATACAGGCTGTTTAGAAGAACAGGCTGGGAACACAAGGAGGGGCGTCACCCTCTTATGTCAGTGACCAGCTGAAGTGTATGGAGCTCCACCTGGGGATGGATGAGGAGATCTTTTGGGTCAGGATTAGAGGGAGGGCAGAGACGGGTAACATAAAAGTGGGGGTCTGCTACAGGCCACCAGAATCAGGAAGATTGAGTGGATGAGGCACTTTATAGGCAGATCGGAGCAGCCTCACATTCACAAGCCCTCTTCCTCATGGGTGACTGCAACCACACTGATACCTGTTGGAGGGACAACACAGCAGGGCACAAACAATACAGGAGTTTTCTGGAGTGTTTTGATTATAACTTCCTTATCCAAGAGATAGAAGACCCAATTAGAAGATGTGTTATGCTGCACTTTGTTCCCACCAATAAGGAGGGACTGGTGGGGAATATGAAGCTCAAGGGTAGCCTTGGCTGCTGTGACTGTGAAATGGTGGAGGTCAAGATCCTTAGGGCAGCAAAGGAGGCACACAGCAAGCCCTCTATGCTGGACTTTGGCCTCTTCAGGGATCTGCTTGTTAAGAGTACCATGGGATAAAGCCCTGGAGGGAAGAGGGGCCCAAGAAATCTGGTTAATATTCAAGGATCATCTCCTCCAAGCCAAAAAGCAATGCATCCTGACAAAAACGAAGCCAGGCAAAAATGCCTGGAGGCCTTCATGGATGAAAAAGGAGCTCCTGGACAAACTCCAATACAAAAAAGAAGCCTAAAGAAGTGGAAGCAACAACAGGTAGCTTAGACGAATACAGAGAAATTGTTTGAGCAGCCAGGCATCAGGTTAGGAAAGCTAAAGCCCTGACACAATTAAACCTGGCCAGGGACATCAAAGGCAACAAGAAAAGATCCTGTAGATACTTCTGTGATAAAAGGAAGGCTAGGGAAAATGTGGGTCCTCTCCTAAAGGAAATAGGAGACCCGCTTACCTTGGAGATATGGAGAAGCCTGAGGTACTCAACCATTTTTTTTGCCTCACTCTTCACTGGCGAGAGCCTTAGCCACACTACCCAAGTCATAGAAGGCAAAGCAGGAACTGGGAGAATGGAGTCCCCAACATGAAAAGGACATAGGTCTGTTAGAATGAGACCAGAAGAGGCTACAAAGTTAATCAGAGGGTTGGCGCACCTCACTTACGGAGACTGGCTTGTATAGATTTGAGAAGAAACCTTATAGCAACCTTCCAGTACATAAACGGAGTCTACAAGAAAGATGGAAAGGGACTTTTTTACAAGGACATGTAGTGATAGGCCAAGGGGGAATGGCTTTAAATGTAAAGCAACTAAACCCAGTTCATCTCAGAGAAGACCATAACTCTATAGGCTGCCAGCACTTACAAAAGTTCAAGGCTTAGTTGTTTGAATGAAGGCTGGAGGCTTTTTAAACTAGTTACTTACAGGAGTCTGAGACACAGTCATGAAAGCACATCCAGGCAGATAGCATGTGTTTGAGAAAATATGAAAACTGTAGCCAAAAAATTGGCTTAAAAAATTAAAAATCAGTTCTGAACATCTTTTTAGCACATTTATTTGCTTATTTTTGATTGAAGCCAAGTAGCAAGTATGCCTCTGATTATTTTTCTTAATACTGACAATCTTAAGCACATATTTACACTACTTTGTTTCTGAATGTCTGGCCCTGGTCACTTGTGGTAATATTCAAAACCAAAAGAAGTCAATAAGATTCACTTCATCAAATTTTAGTCTTTAACTTCTGATTTAGTCTTTGAGAGATCTGTGTAGTCAGTGAAGAGAACTGGGGAATGATCTGTTTGATATGTCTCAGAGAGCTGGTTTAGGGTGAGGTGAAGCTTATCTTTATGAGTTCCTGTTTTTTCCCCACTATAAAGGGAACCTATAAGGACTATAAAGGGAATCTACTGCAACAGTTTTATATTTAAATGCTTACATTTAGTCAGAATATTCAACTTGCATTGTGTAAAGGTGGGGAGGAGCCAGTAGTCTAGCCTAAGATATAATGCTTTTTATACAGAAATTCCTCTGCTCCAACCCTTAGGCCATCTCCCTTCCCCATGCTTTTTGAACAAAAGGATGTCACTTTTCACTAGTGGCTAACTCAGTTGTTAGGCAAAGTGAGTGAGTGGGAAGAGTGTAATAGTCACAGCACAATGTGATGATCCTCTAGTGTATTCCCTGAAGAGGTATCTCAGACAATTTCTGCTACCCCTCTTCAAGTAATTACTGTCAATTCATGCTTATCTGCCAGCTCTCTCACCAGGTTTTCTTTTCCTTGACTTCCTTAGTGAAGATACTGATTCTGACAAAAGGACCCATTTGTCAAGGAGCCAGCATGCCAAATTTTCTTTTCCTTTCTTTTCTGAAATTATGCAAGGGATTACAGTCCAGCCTGAACCAGCATGTATCTTATCATATAAGTTAATAAAACACATAATAATCAATGTCAAATGGACATTGGTGATAGCAGATACAGCTATGTCATTCAGTAGATGGCTGCTTGCCACAGCCACTTCTGGACATTTTCATTTTAAATCTGTAAAATCACAGAGGTCTTTTAAATAGATCACCGAGGCTGATTAAGTAATTGCAAAGCCTGTAGTTGTTAACACACCTCAAAGAGGGTTTTGAACACAGACACTTCTCCTTAGGGACCATGCTGGAAGTGAGAAGTCCCTTAAAGTTATCTCTCAAAAGATGAGATAACTTGCTTGGTCATAAGACAGAAGGGGATAGGTTTCCTTGGTCTTCCACAGTGATGACCCTTGACTTCAGCCTGGCCTGGGATGGGGTGATATTTAGAGCACATATCTCCCAGAGTCTGGATAGGGGATCTTCTATTTGCAGCTTGTGTGTAAGCCTAGTTTAGGCAATAATAAATGCAAATCCTCTGATGACTAAGTACAAATGGATTCATAATCTAATCATCACATTAGTTAAACTCTTGAATGTGGAATGTAATTGGTTCAGACCTGTGAGGGCAGGAATACAGACTGCTACTTAGAAGGTTTTATCATCTAGTACTGCAAACAATAAACCTACAAGAGTAGGCAAAAATCATTTGGTGCATCCATGTGCTTTCAGTAATATCACGAGGGTTGTGCAACAACAATTTGTTTGAACATAAGTTTCTATCTTTGTTCTTAGGCTACAGAGAAAACATGAAATTGTTAAGTTCTCTGAAAGCCTACATGATCTGAGATCCTGAACACAAATTCTTTTCCACTGTAATTTCTGACTTCAGTGTAAGCAAACCCTAAGAATCAAGGAAACCTTGAGTCCATCTGTATCATTTTGGTAATCCTGCAGCTGTTGTGATATGGAACACAAGTCCAGATGTAGGACTCACATGTCCCACTACTAAGCCAGACTCACACATATCTGTGCTATTAGACAGGATTGCATTTTGGCATTTGTATGTCACTGATTTGTTCCTCTTTCTTAAAGTGCAATATTTACCTTCTGTTGTCAGGTCAGTTTCCACTATACCGAACAAAGGTAGTCACCTGAAGAAAAATGTAGTGGGATGATTTTACATTTTTTGGTCCTATATGCATAAATTTTAGTTTCAGAGAGATCCACACAATATGTGGGGCTAAAACAAGAATGAAATAGGAGGAAGGAAGAGCTTCTTACCCCCACAATTTGAAGAGGGTGCTTTAGCTTTCTCAGATGCTAGCATTTTGCATCAGGATTTGGACTTATTATGAGCTTGATTTGACTGTCAACAAACTGATCCAAAACAACTGTCTTCCTGATTGTAATTCCTCCAACCCATAGAGTTTGTCTGGAGGACAGGTCCTTCTTTGTTCCCCCCTGCCTTTTTCCCCCAGCACTGTCAGGGGTTCACCCAGTAACTTACTTGCTACCACATTTTTTAATTTCCTAGTCTTTTGGTGGCTGAAGAAATTCAGCAATGCCCTCTGAGGACTCACACAAGTGTGTCACTTCTTTGCAAAACATCCTCTGATTTTGCCAGATGCATGAGCTAAAGCCAGCGAAACTCCAATGCTTTGGAAGAAAATCCAGGGGCACCTTGAGGGTTTAATTTTTTTTTTCTTTTTTTTTTTTTTTTTTTTGTAAAGTTCAAGATGATTAATTATATGGGACTCAAGATATGTAAAAGTTATCCAAGTTTTCACCATTAATCACATAAATGAACAGAAAATAATTAGTTCGTAGTGACTTTCTGGCTTATTATAATCAGCCCAACTCAAATCGACTTAGCCCAGAGAGCCAAATATAGCAAGCAAAAAAACCTTGAGGCATTTTTTCGCTATGTGTTGCCTGTTATCACACAGTGAGATTTCTGTTCAAATGATGTGCCTTATTAAGGCAGGCAAAACCCATTTAAACAATATATCAGAAATGCAGACAAGCTGCAGAAAATACATGTATAAAGGGTATATTTTTCTTGAAAATTATTGATGGCTAAGCCTGCTAAAACTTTAGAAAATGTGTTTTCTAAATCACTGACATTATATTTTTCTAATAATACAATTGGTGCTTTTTTTTTAATTTTGCAGTCACTCTTCTCTTTTCTTACTTTCCCTTGTAAGGGACTTGAATAATGGCAATTATTCCCTTTTATTTTACGGGCTTAAACCATGTGCTTATTAGAATAAATTTTATCATTACCCTTTTTATTTTATGATTATTAATTTTTATTTGATTGACAATACTTTTACTGTAGGCTTAAAGTCCTGAATATTACATGTGTAGAACAATAATAAAATGCAAAGGCTTGGTTATGATTCTTTCTTTCTTTTTCCTAATAACTACAAATTTAATTCTTAGAGATCTACTCTAATTGTAGGTACCCCAAAATATGTTTAAACTGTTAATTTTTTTGTCATCTGTGGGAATTTGAGACCTCACGATCTTTGGCATTTTGACTGTGTGTATGATTTCATAAAATCACAGAATCATTTAAGTCGGAAAAGATTTTTAAGATGATTGAGTCCTACCATTAACCCAACACTGCCAAGTCCATCATTAAACTATGTCCCCAGATGCCACATCTACACATCTTTTAATCACCTCCAGGCATGGTACCTCAACCATTTCCCTGGGCAGACAACCCCCTTAGTGAAGAATGTTTTCCTAATATCCCAGTTAAACCCTCCCTGGTGCAACTTGAGGTGATTTTGCCTATGGCTTGTCACCTGGAAGAAGAGATGGACCCCACCTGGCTCCATCCTCCTGTCACGCAGTTGTAGAGAGTGATAAGGTCCCCCCTGAGCCTTCTCTTCTCCAGACTAAACGTCTCCAGGTCCCTCAGCCGTTCCTCATCATGCTTGTGCTCCGGGCCCTTCACCAGCTCTGCTGCCCTTCTCTGGATCTGCTCCAGCCCCTCAATGTCTCTCTTGCAGTGTGGGGCCCAGAACCGAACACAGGATTCGAGGCGCAGCCTCACCAGTGCCCGGTACGGGGGGATGATCACTGCCCGGGCCCTGCTGCCACACTATTGCTGATACAGGCCAGGATGCTGTTGGCCTTCTTGGCTGCCTGGGCACAAGCTGGCTCATATTCAGCTCTGTCAATCAGCACCCTCAGCTCCTTTTCCATGAGCAGCTTTCCGGCCACTCTCCCAAAGCTTGGAGCAGCACACAGGGTTGTTGTGGCCCAAGTTCAGGGCCTGGCACTGGTCCTTCTTGAACCTCAATTTGCCCCAGCCCATCAACCCATAAATTAGCTCTGCCTTAGTCACTATGTCATCCAGTAAAGGGTGGAGGAATATCAAACAGTACTAGAAGTTTGTCTTTGAGAGTTTGAACATCTGTGTCAGCAGACTGATGCTCCAGCCAGCCTCCCTGGGCCCCAGGTGTGGCTGTGAACCAACCTCCCTGGGCTGGTTCCATCTTGGTTGGACCCATTTTTTTCCATACTCTCAATGAAGTTGACATCTGGACTTCTGCTCAGAACTCTGACTTCATATTTGAATCAGCAGAAGAACAGTAAACAGTTGTGATTTTTAAGATTCTCTGACTGCTGAGACAGCATCCTGTCAGGTGAGTTTCACAGCCAGCACACTGAAGTAAGTTAAGTGATAAAGTTGGAACTAAATAGGAGAGTATTCTGTGTTACATGTCACCAGAACTGTGATATTGAGTGAGGAAAGGTACATAATCAAATGCAACTAAGACAAGGTCCCAAGACTCTCTGGCATTGATAATGAAGAGGCAAGACTCATGAGAATACCACACACTTCCTGATAGCTTTTTGCCCTGTAACTTCACCCTGGTGATGCAGCAAACACATTTCCTCTCTTTTCAAATCTCCCTGGAACTTCAGCATGCAGCTTAGACAATTTAAACTAAAAGCCTTCTCTAAAGTTAACATAGCTCAAAGGCAGGGAAGAAATCTGGTCAGAGTCATCTTTTAAGCAAGAGAAGCAAAGTCAATACATGTAGACTCCAGATACACAGGATGACAGCACAGTGGACGAATGGGGGTGGTCACAATTTTCAGCTTCATTCTCTACATAAAATTTGCAAATACAAACTATGCAGCAACTGCTTAACCTGCGTGCTATTACAGAAACAAGCCTGTAAATGAAATCAACAGATTACTCAGCCTCCTTAAATTTATCCACCTCTATTTTATTCCTGTACTGTGTAGAAGAGGCGTCAGTTCTTGCATCATACCATTTAGAACAAAGAGCAAGGAGGTACCTAAAGACATTGAAAGGAACACATAGCGCCTTTGCAGATACCTAAGAAACGTTGAAGACAGATTATTCAGTCTTACCCTTCCCTGTCTTGATTTTGGTACTTTCATCCTAGCCCCAAAGTGCTTTGTTTCAAAAAATAAAAACACTGCTCAGTGCTTTTAAAGTATCAGTGATAGAAAGATGTCTTTATGTGCTTAAAAGCCCAGTTTTTTTACTGCGGTCATCCAGAAAATAAAAATATGCAGCTTGTTTCCATCTTAATTGTATGAGACTTTTCCATTTCAAAGAGCTTAATTTAGATCTCTGAACAAACTTTTCTAGGGAGAACAAATACACAAACACCCCTGAAACTGGAAATAGCATCCAAGTTGCACAGTGTACAGACTGATAATATCTGTTTGAGAAAGTGGATGCCTAGAACAAAAGAATATGTGTGATGAAAATAGCAGAACTCTGAAGACCCTTGGTGCTATTCCAATAATTACAAGATTTATGGATCTCTGGAAATGCAAATTGCATCTAGGCTTTGATAGCACTCATTAAGGAAAGAGTCATGACTGAATGCCGAGCTCTCACTGGCTTTGTATTCCCACCAGGAAACATGTAAGAGAACATCAAGACCTATTTTTTTTTTTTTTCTTTTTTAATTCTCTGGTAAACCAGGTACCAATGACTACACAACCCATCGACACCAAGAACGATTTCTTAAAACAGGCAAGTGGCACCATTTCTGGGAGAGAGACATTCTAATCCAAAATTTAGAATTCGGTTCATGCTCATTCCTCAGTCCATGTCACAACATCTCAGAAAGTTTTGCAAGTCTCTGGGGATGGGATCATACTAAGACTCACAGGATGCAAGTGAAGATTCTGAGGTCTGCTACTGACCTGTGTAACCTTGACTTGGTCATTTTGCTTTTGTTCTCTTCTACCCATGTTTTGTCTGTTCAGGCTAAACTCCTCCTGGCAATGCCAGCCTGTTACAATATCACAATCCCTAAACAAAAGCAACAGAAAAAACAGCTGGAGCCTCTAGCCACCAATAATGTAAATAATAATAGATTTCTTTTTCTCTAAACAGCAATGCACATGCATCAGACAGGGTCATAACATAAAAGATTTGTAATAAAATAATAATAAAAATTTGAAATATTGTTACTAATACAACATCTTTTCAAGTTTTCTCTTTTACAACACATGTGTATGCATGTTGGTGAATGTGTGCAGAGCCAAATTAAATTTTGCATATTATATCAAAACAAGTGCAATCACAGTAACCATTTATTTCTCAGCATTTTCATTTCTTTTTTTTAATGAACTTTCCCTGAGGACAATTGTATAATTGAGCATTTATTTATTATAAGTAACAAAAGGAATTTTGATTGTTCCAGCTGTGGCAAAGAAATACACTTTGATAAGCATACAGTACCACGGATGAAAATAATAACACAAGTAAGTAATTAAAAGCTTTGGAATTTAGGGATGAAATACTCTGCTGACATTTCACTGTAGAATTTTATGTAGTTATGCTAGAGAATTGGGGCCTCAGAAAAAGGGAACTCAGGAATGTTTGACCTTATTTCCCTGTTTCTCTAGAAAAATTCAATTTCTTCCGTCTTAGGCAAAAAGAAGTCTCACTAATATGAAATGTCAGACTGCTTGTTTTGGAAAACTGAAAATATAAGAATATAAATTACATTAAAAAAAAAGTTCTGTTTGTTTGTTTTCATATTTATACACATGGTGGGAAGTAAAGGAACAGAGTCATACAGCAGCATCCCACAGAGACTGTCTACATTAGGCACAAGATCATCCATTTTTTTTCTGGATGAGGACACACCAGCAAGTTGCCCTGGAGAAAAAAGCTCCTATGCTCCAGTTTAATACTAATTATTTTATTTATGCTTTCACCTCAGTGTGACTTCAAGGTTTTTGTACATCTTTGGTAGAAAATGACAATCTATTTCACATATAGTAGTGGGATAAGAAGAAAGTATCGTAGCACACTGTGGTTTTAAGCAGCACTATGTATGCAAATACCAGTCTGTTAAGTGCTTGATTGTACATTACACCATTGAAAAAAAGTTCTTTTTCATAGTATTGACACAAATACTTGCAGTTTAAAAAACATTTTTAAATGTTGTGCTTTGCTGTTTTTGATGGGATTTTTTTTTCCGCACTGTGATTACTCTGTATATGAAGATGCATTTCTTAAACATTTCATAGACCATTACTACTTAACAGCTTACCTCTGATAAATTTCTCTTCAGATGTTTTGTATTCTTCTTTGTAAGAATCACAGATAATATTTTTCCTCCACATGGAAGTCAAATGAAAGGAAGACAGCAGTGGAAAAGCTTCTTGTTTATTCCAGACCTAAAAGCCCTCATAAGAAGCAAATTTCTCCCTTCCTTGATTATCCATTCTGCATCACAGTGGTGCAACTACTGCTTTTCTGATGTAAAATTTGGGGTCTGGATGCAAAGGTTTTGGGGGTTTGTTTGTTTTTTTGGTTGGTCTGTTTTGTTTTTTTTTTTCCCCCTTTATTCAAAAGTCTGCCAGCTTTAAGTTGAAAAAATTTCATTTCAGTTAATAGAAGCCGAACAAGCTAAGCCCTCTTTGCACACACTGGGAAAATACCTGTGTATCAGGATCAAATTTGGCATGACATCGCTGCAGTTTCAGGATCACCACTCGAGGAGGATGATTCAGGTATTGATTGGAAACTATTTCCCCTCCCTCAGCAAAGCAAAAGGCAAAGCAAAAAAAAAAAATTACTTTTGGGAAGAAAGTTAGATGTGTAAATGCTGGTATCTCTAGCAAATAAAGTTCAGGTAATATAACAGCTCCATCAGCAAAATGGATTAGATGGCAGAAGGCCCAGTTGTTTGAGGCAACGTGTTTGTGTTCAAAAAGAAAAAAAAAGTGCTAGTAAGGCTTATTTGCAGTACTTTGTTGTGAAGGGAGCAACATCAGTTGATGTGAAATTATATGAAAATGTATGCGAGAATTTTTAGTAAATTCTTTGGGGCATTTGCCCAAGTTTAGTCACAGCTCAAAATCTTTACTCCCACCTTATTAGTTTAAAGCTGTGATGGAAACTCAAAGTGACAGCACTGTCAACACACTGAGACATAATGCCACAGAGAACTGTGCTTCCGGGCCAGCAAACAAAACATCAGCTTCCAAGTGAAAAGGCATTGAAATAGGGTAAAAAAGCCATTGTATGCTATGTATCATCACCATATAATGCTATAAAGTAGAACAGCACATTTACTAAGGAATACAGGGGTCAGAAGTGTATGTGTATGGAGATTCTGTTCATAATGGTGCCATAATCAGCAGCCTAATTTATTTATGTCAAAATTTTGCATAATTATAGGGTTGGGTAGTGGTAGTAGTCTGCTATTAGTCTAAATGTTTGATTAAAATCTAAAGCAAACTTCCTCTCCTCTTTCATGCATATATGCACAAAACAAAGTGAGAAAAACATAAAGACCTAACGTGTAGTTCTTACATGCAAAAGTAAGCAAAGCAAGATGAAAAGGCTTTGAAATTGCATTTAATGCCATAGCATCTCTATTCCCTCATAATAATTCCATTAAACTTGACAACTGAGAGGATACAAAGAAGTTTGCCCACTTTCTTTTCTGCTCAGATGCAGACCTCTCACACCTTCCCAGGGCTGCTATCAGGCATTTTAGTGAGTAGGTTTACTTCTTAGGAAGTAGCCACTTCAGCTTCACTGTTCATTTGAAAGTTCAGGAGGAAGCTGCAAAAATAATGAATAGGGCCAAGGAAAACCAAATTTCCTCCTTCTGCCTGCTCCAGTGAAGTCTCCACAGAAGCCTCCATTCTTTGGGTTAGAAGTGTTGATGGGGAGCAGGATGGAGACTAGCAAAGAAACAAATAAGCATAGCTCATCTGACTTCATGGCTCTGGTCAAATCGTGGCCTTTAGACCTTACACAGGTGCACTTCACACGGATAATGACAGTGAATCTGCATGAGCCCAGTCAGAGCGGGATGGGGCTTTTATATATGGAACATACAACTCAGTTAAAGTATGACAGTGAGTTGAGATAATCTTAGTGAGAAAATATACAGAGGTAAAAGTGTTTATTCACAATTTACATGTGTTTTACGAAATACCCCCAAGGTTTCTTGATATCTAAATCAGTACCTAAACAGGGACTTCAAGAAACCTGGAAGGGACTTTTTACAAGGGCATGTAGTGACAGGACAAGGGTGAATGTCTGTGAACTAAAAAAGGAGAGATTAAGATAAGATATTAGGAAAAAATTCTTCACTAAGAGTGTGATGAGGCACAGGCTGCCTAGAGAACCTGTGGCTACCCCATCCCTGGTAGTATTCAAGGCCAGGTTAGATAATATTTTGAGCAACCTGGTTTAGTGGAAGGTGTCCCTGCCTGTGGCAGGGGGTTGGAACTAGATTATTTTTAAGGTCTCTTCCAACCCAAACCATTCTATGATTCTGTGGTACAGGATGGCTTTTTAGCTTGGGCAATGGAAAATATCTTTAAAAGTCAGTTCTCCGGAAATGGAAATAAATAAAGACTGTTGAAAATTTTCCACTAATTTCACAAAAGACCAAATTTACTCCTATAAAAATCCCAAACCAGTTTCACTTCCACTCACACACACGGACACACAGAGTCTCGATTGATGATTTGCAACTGTAAAGTTTCCTTGTTACTGACATTAACATGTAACAGTTGCTACCACTGTGAATGGCTATTGTTATTTTTAATAATTGTGCAACAAGGGCCTTTAAAGAAGACCAAGACATTGAAGTGCCAAGAGTTAAAAAAAAAAAAAAAAATAAATAAAAAAAATCCAAACCCCAAGAGATCCCAATTAAAGAGCTTTAAGTCTAAATAGATGAGCTGATCTGAGTGCACTGGAAGAATTACAGCCACAGAATAAGTTGTCATACAAAGCACTAAACATACCTAGTCTCTGGTGTTACAGCAGCACTAGTATGCAATATCTGCAGTCTGCTGGTGAGATGCCAAAAGGAAAAGGGAAGCACCATCTCCCTCAATGATATAAACTAAGGCAACAAAAGCACTTCATTGGCATCACTGAATCTCCCACAAGCATCTTTCAGCACAATAGTGTCAACAAGGTGATGCAATCTTTTTCTGCCCTTCTCTGACGCATATACAGCCAACAGCAGAGATTAAGCTTTAGACACATGGTGATGAGCACATTCTAATAAACCTAATAATTTTCTTTTTGTGAAAAGGGAAAAAGAAGCAATACGCCATTAAAGTGAATATCACTGAGACTGTACTGAGAATGCCCTGTGAAGGTTTTCTCCTAACCTCTTTGCTCCTCATTAGTAACTGAAGGATGGAAAATTCTACAGATGTAGTTTAGATGCACAAGTAGAACAGACCGAGGTTTTATTTAAAAAAAAAAAAAAAAAAAAAAAAAAAGTGCTGCTGCATGCATTCTAAAAGAAAACAAAACCAAATAGAATCATCTCAGTTTTCCAAAACTGAGTCAATTCTTTTGGCTCTGAGGCAGGTTCAATGGCTTGATCAGTTTACATACTTTAATGATGAGTAAGGTCCTGTAGACCATCAGCAATTCAATTGCTGTGGTGTCAGGGATTATTTACCATAGCTTGTGATCAGACCGCTCAGCTATGTTACATGATGCAAGACCTTAACTTGTAATAGCATGTTATACTTTTTCTGCCTCCATGTTTTATGTTCTTTCTGCAATTTCCATGGCTGGATGGTTAAACATAAAAGAAAGATCTAGGACTGAACTGTACTCCGAACTGAAATCTTAAAAAGGTTGAATTTCATCTCTGACTGAAATTTCTTCAAGAAACACATTGCCCTTATTCCAGAAGTCAGCTTAAACCTGGCCTGTAGATCTTTATACTAAACATACAGATGGCATCAATTACCATCAATAAGATATCCTCAGAGTTTCACAGGTTCACACAAATTGAGGATATAGTTCTATGATTTTTGAAGCAACATATCTGCAGATGAATTTAATGAGAATTAAGATTAAATAATGTCCCCAGCATATAATAAGATCGTTTCATGACACTTCAAGTCTTGTTTTTCACTGTTTTACTTAGAATTTTCTGGGTGTATGCAACATTGTTGTTATTTATCTATAATAATAATTAAATAATAATGGTTTATCATTAACAAAAATTTTCAAAACCACACAAAATTTTAAACACTTCAAAAAAGTTTAGGGCTTCTGCTGATTCTATCCTTATACTCTTTTCATAACCTTTCCATGGATTTATCAACATTTTAAGATGAAATTCAACTCACTAAAGCACAAACGTCCAAAAATCAGATGTTTAAAATAGTAACTTAGGCTTCCTTCATGGAAACACTGTCATTTTCAAAAGGAATTTGAACATTTTATGGTGATTTGCCGTTAGGAAGTGAACCTGCTCCTTCCTATTGGCTGAGGAGGACGACTAGCCCCCCCAGCTTAGATTCAGCACTGTATTTTTAGGATGATATAGCTTGATTAACAAATGTCATTCATTCAATTTAGAAGGATTCACAGAAGCATAAATCTTTTCCTTTTTCTTCTCGCCTACATTCAGCACAAGACATGTTAGCACTTCCAGTGCTTTAGAAGAAAATGCATCTTTGTCACAAAAGATGCAAAACCTTTGAACTTCTTTCCTATATGAAGTGGAAGTTGAACTCAAAAGCCCTGCTGATGTCCTACAATCCTGCAATAGCACAACATTTGTTAGCTGATGTTAAGAAGTGGACTTCATCGCACATTAGAGAGGAGAAATAACACTACAGTGTGCGCTAAACTGACCTGAGGGAAAATTACTCTTAGCAGGATATAAACCCAAGAAGTCTTGTTGTATTATAAACCCAGAGCAATGCAACTTTGTTCCAAGGGCGCTGTTTGTGCATACAGCTCACAGGGCAGTGAGGCCTTATTCTTTATTGTGGCATCATTACTGTAATGCAAATAAGAAATAAATGCTATAAAACCACCACAAAAGGCAGAATAACACCTTAAAACTCATCAGATTAAAAGGCAAGGAGTGCTTTCAGGAAAGGAAATTAAGCTGTTAGAACAAATAACAGGATGCTCTGACACAGAAAATGCTCACTATGATTGCCATGGTAGTTTTTCTTGAGTAATGAATGTTGGGCTCAGACTGTGAGTGAATACTGACAGTCTGGGCTACATCGCTGGCAAGATTTAAAACACAAAACACCCATCCATGGGAAGAAGGTGTGGAGGGAATAAAAACTGATACTCTGGTTCCTGTATCCCCAGTTCAAACCTGGGTCCCTGGCAGTGAAAAAGCAGAAGAAAGATGAAAGGCAAATAGATAGGACTTACATGGGATCTGTAGCCACCCGTGAGAGGATTGGAGAATACATGTCATTATAGTGTGCTATGAAGGATATGTACGCTAACTGTGACAGTGTACAAATAGTAACATCCTTCTCAAAGTCTTTCAGTATTTAAGATAACAATTTTGTGAATCCTGGATAGCTTCCTGTGTTTCAACAGCTACCTTACCTAGGACAGCAGCACTACTCTCTGGCAGCACTAGCTCTACAATAGCCGAACATTAGGAGGCTTAGCAACTCCTGTGGCAAAAAAAAAGGACTTGTTTTATCTGTCCACCTAGACTCCGAAGGTGATTACACTTGCACTGCAGAACTGAGAGCTCATATCCCTCATGAAAGTCCTCTCATCATGATTGTTAAGTGCTGCACATAGTTCATCTTGTTTCTTAGTCAGGCATACTGGCTTAGGCTCAGCATTTTATTAACATAGCTATGTGGCCGGCAACTGGAACAATATTGTGCCTGGACACTTCATCACGTCCTTTGCTCCATCAACAGGAATGTTTCTAAATGCCTAAATCATATTAGTTGTATTTTGGGTTCAAATATGCTGGCTGTAAATAGATAGCTCAAGGTTGCATGCTAAGCCAAAGCTGAGAATTGTCTTCCCTTCTCCATGTCCAGCCCTAGGCTATACTCTGATCTGTTAGTGGGGTCATGCATATTCATGTTTTTATAGCCTCAGGAACCAGGTCCTTGTATGGCCTCAGCTACAGACACTAGTCTTCTTTTGGTAGAGAGCAACATAAAGCAATAGAGCAGAAAGGCAGGCCATATGCTAAAAAACAGATGAAGACAAAGGAGTCACCAAGGCATCTCTCGAGGACTTCCAGTGAGCTTGAAAGCTGTTTCTTCTGCAGATCTTCTTGCCTGCAGATATGCTGTTTGTCTTTTAAAGGATGAATTTCCCTCCAGCACAGGAACCTTGGTGATATGGGGAAGATATGACTTTCCTTTCTCCTTGCAGCACCTTTGTTTAGTCTGTGATCCAGTGAGGCTATACTCCCACCAGCCTATGAAACTGCCATACACTGCAAGGATCCTGAAAGGACCTTACATCTCTTAAAAGCATCTCCCTTGAGCGTATGTTGAAGTACCACGTAGAAGGACTAAGCTCTACATCTGTCTTAATGTAACTGGCAACTCAGTTTTCCAATTGGATTTCCCTACCACCTCTTCACAGAGATTTATTCTTTCCTTCAGATTTTTCATACTAATGTAACTGCATAAAGAACAGCATGGTGGGTTCCATATCTGAGCCACCAATACAAATTTAATCCATCAAAACACCACCTACAGCCTGTAAGTCCTACCTTCATAAACTGCATTGGAAACCTTAATGGAGTTGTCATTCATCCCTACTGTTATGAGGATGATACAACAGGAGATGCGTATGCTTTAAAAATTAAAGTATATATTCCCATTCATAGTAAATCCTCCTTGTATATAACCTACAATATGCAAATAGAAAATTATTAATCAAACCTTTGCAAAACAAGGTGAAAGAATTTCTCCTTTCCTTTCAAAACATTACTCTGACAAAAAAATAACTTCCAGAACAGACATTTTTGATTCTGAAAACTTTCCAAGCATGTGTGTACAGATACAAGCTGGCCACATGCACATTTGATAGTCAAAACTAAGTTTCTCAGTTCAATTTCTGAACAAAAAAGCAGGGTAAAATCCTATATGTCTTCTGCAGAGGCTAACTGAAGCCTCATGAAACTTGTAAATTTTTGGTATATAGTCTTTCGGCCCAAGCTTCCTAATTTGGAGTCAGTGGTAAATCTTTCAAAGCAGGACTGATCTTCTATTGGAAGAAGTTATGGATTTGATGATGATGCATGTTGGAAACAGCATCTCCAGTGACCTTGTATCATTCTCATTACAAAGCAGCCAAAACCTGCAGTTGATGGAGCCAATTCATAAAGTAGCATCAGCTTTATTGTTCCGATACTACAAAGACACTCTGGCAGCTCTCACGCATTGCCAGGATCAGGCAGAACAAATACTGAAGGAAGCTGCTTTAAAACAGAAACAGTCTCCTGCTTTTCATCTTATGCCTGGAGTTTCTTTAACAGATTATTTGCACAGTTACCCAGTATAGTCACCCTGAGCATAATTCACCCATCCTGGTGACTATAAATTAGATGCAACTGGGGAAAATTGACTAATATTGATTCATGTAAGGAAACCAGTGTGTATATTACAAATGTAGTTGATGAGTATCCATTTAATTATCTTTGTTGACTTCACTTTCCTTTTTTCTGATTGAGCTGTCCTCCAGATTCTCATTCTTTCTGCTTTTGTTTTCAGACAAGACCTAACCCAATCAGTTCAAAATCTTGAGTAGTTTGAAGCAACATCAGCAGTAGCTGCATTCCTGAAAATCCACGAAAAAATTAAAGTCTCTCTCTTCTTCTGAAGTAATTGAAAGTATCCTCATCCTAGCAAGTCAGAGAAGTGATTGTGGAGAGACTGCAATTAGTCAGAAATTGGGGGGGGGGGGGGGGGGGGGAGTTGACCTACACAATTACTTTTTGTTATAGAGAACTGTTGTTATCTATAGACACAAAAGCCCCCCAGAGTAGATTAAAGAAGTCCATGAATTGCTTTTATTCATTTTAGGGATCAGGGACTTGAGAAAGAGGAAGTTTTGTTTTCTCTCTTGAATGCTGCCATCTCCCTAGGCCCCAGAAATGTTGCTCACTGGGGGAACAAAGTGCCGTGGACAAAGCATCCCATTTATATGCTGCAAATCACAAAAAGCACCATAATTTCCTCCTCCAAAGGATCATGATGTCATAGCTGCAGAATAGTACTGACTGCTGGATGTGGAAAGAGTTAATACTGATTCCGGAAGGAAATAGGTAGGCATGTTACTAATGCCAGACGAGTGAAACGGTCTTTATTCTCCCTGTGACCCTGAACTGCCTGCTGCAAGCCTTTTGCAGGCACAGGTTATTACACGGCACCTGAGGAATGCTGTAGCTCCCCTCCATTATTCTGATGAGGTTTTTTGTATTTTCTTTTTTTTCCAAAGCACTGTGTCTTTTCCTGGGAACAAGTCACCAGGAGGGAGCTTTTTAATCTGTCACTCAGGGACTCATATAAGCAGGTACCTGTATAACAGGGTTTGTGGAATCCAGAGAAGATTGAGTTCTTCAGTCAAGACTTGAAGGTGTGACCTCCTGATTTAGAAGACAGAGTGCTACTTCTGGAGTTTACCATTTCCACCATCCTCCTCATCTGTTTTTGTCAAGCCCAAGAATTGCACTGCCAGTGGAAAAGACTGCAGTTCTTAATGAAATCAGAAGTGCTGGGAATTAAATCTGTGGTTTCTGAAAGATCATTAGCACTCTGTTTTAACCCCTTTTTCTTTCCTTTTTCAGATTCAGACCTTTCACTGTTAAAACTTACAGATTGTGGTTTTTTGTTTGTGGGTTTTTTTTTTTTGTGTGTGTATGTGGGGTTTTTTTTTTTGTGTGTGTGTGTGTGTTTTTTGTTTTGTATGTGTCTGTTTTCTGTTGTTTTTTGTTTTTTTTTTGTGGTTTTTTTTTTTGTGGGGGGGTGTGTGTGTTCGAGTTTTGCAACTAAATTGTAGTATTTGTTTGCAAAGATGATTATTAGCATTCCAAGATATTTTTTTTATTACTGTTCTTTGTTATAATGCCAGACAGAAGTTTAAAACAGACTAGCAGACAGACAAACAGCTCAGGAAAAAAACCCAGTAAACCACAGGAGAGAACTTCTGAAGCAGTGTTAAAAACACTGATTTTGTTAGAGTAAATCTGAAATCAAACCTATGGCAATGAATCATCAAATTTTCAGCTGATGAAAGCTGGTTTCACTTCAAAGCAAAGAATTCACCACTCAATTTACCTCTAGGTTTACCTCCAGCTGTGTGGTGCGTTTACCCTGGCTGTCCACAAAGTGCTCACTCCTCCATCACTCCCTTCCTCAACCGGACAGGGGAGAGAAAACATAAAGAAAGGCTCATGGATTGAGATAAGGACAGGAGGAGATCACTCACCAATTACTGTCACAGACAAACAGACCTGACTTGGGGAAATTAGTTTAATTTATTACCAATGAAATCAGAACAGGATAATGAGAAATAAAAACAAATCTTAACACCTTTCCCTCACCCCTCCCTTCTTCCCAGGGTCAAATTCACTCCACGCTCCTCCGCCTCTTCCCCACCTGATGGCACAGGGGGATGGGGAATGGGGGTTGTGGTCAGCTCATCAGACATTGTTTCTGCTGCTCTTTCTTCCTCAGGGCGGAATCCTCACAGCCTTCCTGCTCCAGTGTGGGGTCACTCCCACAGGAGACTTCTAAAATGTGAGTCCTTCCCACAGGCTGCAGTTCTTCATGAACTGCTCCAGGGTGTGTCCATCCACGGGGTGAAGTCCTTCAGGAACAGACTGCTCCAGCAGGGGCTCCTCTCTCCATGGGCCACAGGCCCTGCCGGTAACCTGCTTCAGTGCAGGCTTCCCACACTTCAAAGCCTCCTTTGGAACTCCTCCTGCTCCAGTGGGGGCTCCTCCATGGGCTGCACGTGGGTCTCTGCTCCACTGGGGCCCTCCATGGGCTGCAGAGACACAGCCTGCCTCACAATGGGCTGCACCACGAGCTGCAGGGGAGTCTGTGCTGGTGCCCAGAGCATCTGCTTCCCTCCTTTGTCACTCAGCTTGGTGTCTGCTGAGCTGTTTCTCTCACACATTCTTTCTCTCTCCTGGATGCAGTTACTGTTGTGCAGAAGCTTTTCCCTCTGCTTAAATATGTTCACCCAGAGGCGCTACCGCTGTCACTGATGGGCTCAGCTGTGGCCAGGAGAGCCCATCCTGGAACTGGCTGCATTGGCTCTGTCAGACATGAGGGAAGCTTCTGACAGCTTCTCACAAAAGGGGCCCCTGTAGTCCCCCTCTCCCCCCAGTACCAAAACTTTGCCACACTAACCCAATATAATCTGAGAGGAAAATCTGACACCTGGGGGCTCGTGATTTTAGAGTTGAGAATAGGAAGAGCCATACCCTCAACAGGCATCCCCCTGGTATAGAAGCATACCTGCCTACAGAACATGAGACATTTGCTACTGTTCTTCACTGGGACAGTTAAAAATCCTTTCTAAAGATGTTTGGCCTTCTGGTTATCTATTTTGTTGTTTTGCCTGTTCATTTTCTTGTTTGGTTGGTTGGTTTGGGGTTTTGTTTGTTTATTTGCTTGCTTTTTTAATCAAGAAAATGCTGATAATAACAGAACTGCACCCAACGCTGAGGAGATAGAGCTGTTGTGCTGTGGACAGATCATAGGATAGAAGATTAAATTTGTCTTCCCATCTTTCATAATCATTCTCTGCGTGGCCTCAGGCAACTGGCTTCCCTATCATTCAATTTCTACATCTCCAAAATAATAAGTGATCCTCAGTATCTTTGTAAGATTTGTTGATATTCAGATTTATTGTGAATGAGCTGTTTTGGTGTTATTGTTGCCCTCATTAGTATTAATACTTATTACTATTATTATTGTTATTATGCTTCTGCACTGGTGAGAACAGCTTAAGGCATATACCACTGTGCTGGGATCTGCAGCTTGCAATGGAAAAACTAGCCTGAAAGATAACCTTGCCACTAACAAGGTAAAAATGAGAGCACCAAGCAACTCAATAGCCTGCTTCACTGATAACAAGGCTTTCAAATACCCTGAGCCAGATTCTGTTCTCAGCGAGATGAGGGTAAATCTGAGGGGTCCTGCTGAGGTCTGCAGGACTGTAGGGAAATTACTGAAAATCAGAATTCGGCCAGGTTGTGCTTAAAGTAACGTGCTCACTCTAAAGGGTCTGATACGTGTTGGTGCTCAGTGTGCTACACAGAGAACGAAAAACAAGAGAGACACACACATGCTAATTAAAACTGCAGATGTGACTTGGCGGCTAGATTAAATAACACCTCTGGAAAGAGGGGGAGCTGTCAGATATAAAAGCAGAAAGATCCTCAATTAAATTGCTCGAAAGGCTGTTGCTGATCTAATTTCTCTTAATTTCTTGAAGCAGAACCTATAGCCCTCTCTTTCTGAGTGATGTCTGTCAGTGAAATGCTGACTTGTACCTACTCCCAAGAGCATTTTGACTTTTTTTCCATGCAGGTTGCCCAGGAATGCAGGTGGATGTTTAGAGAGATCTGTTAAGCACATCTATTTTATTGGACACTGGTGAAAATAAGGCAGACAGGGCACATGTGGAACAGAGGCTTACAGAACAGCTCATTTTCAGCCCTTTTTACTTCCAGACTAAGTATGGAAAGCCTAAGTCACAGACAGGACAACAGTCAGCAATGCAGATGGAAAATACATGGGTCAAGGCTATGCACACTAAAGCCAGCTCTTGACATTGCTTTTAATCTCACAGGCAAAACCAGTCCTTTTTCCACTGGACTTGGGTAGTTGGCTTTCAAGAGGATTGCATTGCCACGAAACACACACAAAACTTTTCTTTTGGGTTACAGGAATAACTGAGAATTTAAAAAACTCACATAACTCTTAAGGAAGAAACCAAACAGCACACAGAAACCTCACAAACCGAAAACTGAAAATAAGCCTCTCAGCCTGGCTTATCGTTGCTGAAGACAAGGTCTCCTGTGGCTGCTATTCCTACAACAGCTGCTGTGTGGCATTGCTCCCCTTCAGATGAAGCAGTGTGCGACGGCGGTGAGTCAACAGCGCTCGCTGCAGCGCATTTCTTGAAGACAGTCCTATTCCCTGTCCTCATAACAAACTGTTCTAATTGTTAGAATGTTGACTATTATGGCTAAAATTGCAATGCTCTACCGTTCAGGAATTTTCTTGTCTATATTTCTGTAAAACTACAGGGAGCAAAAAAGTGCCTCTTACAAATTATTATTTAACAAAAAAAAAAAAAAAAAAAAAAAGAAAAGCCTTGAAAAATTATCTGCTGGCTATGAAATCTATTATGAAATATATTTCAATTAAAAGGCTACATAATTTATATGCATAAGCTTTTCGTCTGTCAATTTTATATTTTTGTTGTCTTGTCATAATGCCCTGAAGTAAGCACTTCTGAATTTTAAACTTTAACATTTATCTTAGCAATCATGCTGTGAAGATAAACATCCCTTGAGGAAGATACACAATTGGATCTTGTATACTAGTAAGTTAGGCTTTGTGCAGGTTATTACTGCACTAGGAAGCACAGGGGTTCAATAACAATTAATATTTAGAGACACACTGTTTATGTATAGTACACACATCAGTTAATTAAAGCCATGCAATGGTTGTGACTCTGAAGCTCGGTTCTGGTATTTTTTGAAACATTTTGGTGTCATAAAAGGATCATAAGTTGCAAAATCTAATTCTCCTTGCATTAAACTTTATTTAGGAGTCTTTTTCTCATGTCTCTTCTAGCAGAGGGGACATGGAAGAGTAGGACTGAGAACTGCCATGGTAAAGCAGTATTTTAGAGCCACAGAAGCAACTCTTAAAGTGGAGAGCAGAGTTCAGCTTTTCACCAAACAGTTCCTGCACACCTCTACACAGTCAGCATGAACCAGAAGGGTGAACTAAAAAACTACCATCTTTTTGTGAACAGACTACTTTTTAGCTGAGTTCTTTGATCCAGTTTACTGAGTAGCCATATAAAAGTACTTGGGGCCAGCAGAACCTAGGGAACAGCTTGAGAAGAAAATATCTTGGGACAACAACAGAACGGTGATGACAGTCACGTAAGTATTCAGCTGCCACACACCTTAATTTCAGGATGCTAATTATCTTAGGTGTTTAATTTAAATCAGGGTGTGGTCACTTTTAAGCAAATCTAAGATTACACTGTTATGAAAGGGGACAGCTATCCCCTATGCCACAGCTCTGGCACTCAGATGGCCTTGAGGTGGGACAGACGCTACTGAAAGACATTCAGACAAAGGAAAAAACAATTAGGAAAAGTTCTGTTACTGGCATGAGAGGAGGTTTAATGCACAGCTGGGAACAGAATGAAATACATGTTAATGCCTCTTGATACCTGCCTGAACAAATGAGTTGCAACCTGAGGTGAAACTGCACCTATAGACTTGCTCTAGACTGGCCTTTAAAAGGATCCCTTTCGCTTTGCTGGCCATAGAAAATAATACATGGCCACTAGACTACCAGTGTAGGCATTAAATCAGCTTTTGAATCAAAATTAGAAGCAATAGGGGCCTCTGGGCCAATGCACAGAGTCGTAGAAATAAAACTGGCTTCGTAGCACATACTTCCTCTCATTCTCTTCAAGAAGGTCTCTGTTGAGAATAGTCCTGGTGCTTTTTGACTTATGTGGGAACAATCTGACCCCCACAATGTGAACATAAAGCCTATGACAAATGAGAAGGTGACTACTCAACCAGGGAGTAGGAGAGCCAGGAGCAGCCCCAGTCTCTCCTTGCTGGCTGCTCTTCCTCCCAAGCTACCTGCCAGCCTGTGAGAAGACACTGCGGTGGTTATTTATCTCTACCATGAGGACTTGCTCTCAGGCATAGTGTTATCGATTTCAGTGCTGGCTATAGTGCTTGTTTTGTAACCTGAACAACTTTTACTCTTCTCTGCCAAGTAGCATGAAAGCTGAGCAGATATTAGGACCCCATAACATTTCAGAGAGTATTGCAGTCTTTGTCCTGAGCTGTTATTGCCTTTAGACTTCATAAGAGGTGAGGATCCAGATTTATGATTCTTAAGTTTGCCAATATAAGTTCAAGAGCTTTTCTTTAACTTTTTCTTTTTATCTTGGTTCCTGACTTCCTACAGAAACAAAACCTTTGTGATCATGATCATTCTGTCTGAATCTAATTCCCCTGTCTGCCAAACTTTTGGAGCTCTTAGCCAGTTTCATCTAACTGTGGGAGATGAAAATTTGTATCTAAGTACTTAAGCTTTTTTTAGCAAAAGTGGCAATTTTTTAGGTGATCGATTCCCAAAACAGCATGTCCATGAAAGGATGTTCTTCTTGGAAGGATGCCTGATAAGTTGTCATCAGGTGCTATAGCCCAGCAGTCACCAAGCACACAGCTCAGGAGCCGCTTCTACATACAGTGATTTTGCACTACCTTGCAGAGATGCTTAAGGGCAGAGAGGGCAGCACGAACATTCTGGGAGAGTGTGGGAACTTGCAGAGTGATGGGAGAATTGTTACTAAAGAGGCTTCTGTAGTTTTGTTTCTAATGGATGCTGGATTTATTTCCTTTGTTATCCCTGTTGACTGCTGTCGTGATTGTGACAATTTTGTTTTTATATAATGAATCTAGAGATACGGTCCCAGCCAGTGTTGTTTGATGCACTGGGAGCAACTGTCTGTCCTCAGCATTTGATACATTTTTTTCCTCCCTCCACACAAGCCTGAGAAATAATAAAAAAAAAAACAAAAACAAAAACAAACCCTAAGACTTGCCAGGACTGTGGTTTATCTCCCTCTGGTGCTCGGATAAACTGTTGGGTAGCAGTACTCCATGCTAAAACTGCATTTTTCAGCTGACCAATTGCTAAACTCAGATTATTCAGAGAAAATATCTTGAAACCATAGAGGCAACTAGAAATTAAACTGCCAGTGAAATGTATATACACACATATATTCAGGTACAGAAGGTTTGAGGTTCCCTTTCTGAAGGTAAGAAAATGCTGCCCTGATCGATTTAGATTAAGAGTTCAGGGCAGTCTTACTCACTGGTGTTATCTTGCCATCTATTTTTAATTACAAGCTTTAGTAGGTATTCTTAAAGAAATTTACTGAAGTACAGTTCTTTTAAAGCTTTTCTCTGCCAGTACAGTTTTTCTTCTATGTCTCCCTTTGTGACATCCCCCAAACAGACCAGGCTGACATTTGTGATCACTGTTCCCATCTCTTTAGCTCTATAGTATTGTCTTTAGCAATCCTAAGGCTGAATTTCAGGCCAGTGTGCTTTCTATAGCGTCCCACTGCAAAATACTACCTCTAGGTGTGATACACAGTGCAGATTCCCTTTCCTCCCAGGGTAGTAGGGTGCATACTGCACTATCACCCCACTGTTCCCTATCAGATTTGTCTTGCCCTGGACTCATTCGTGCACTGGAGTAGAAAATGAGAACTAAAAAGAGAAAAAAAAGATAAAATAACAAACTAAAAACCATTAAAGTAAGGAAAAAACAAAAAAAAAAAAAAACAAAACAAAACAAACAAAAAAAAAAAAACAAAAAAAAAAACAAAACCGAGACTCATATATAGCAGAAATCAAAGCAATTTTACTCAGGTCAGTACAACACTGGGGATATTCACTAGATGAGGCTTAAAATTTCTAGCAGTAGAAGCAGTCGTGTTTCAGTATTACCTGCAGCTTTCTCAGAACCAGCATTTTAAGCATGCAACAAACCAGCAAACCACAGTGTAGCCATTGCTTTCTTGTAGCTGGCTGCTTATTTTAGACAAGAAGAAATCTGTTCCTTTCAAAATATAATGTAAAAGATTACTAACCACCAAATACACAGCAGCTGGAGATGCCAGTTTGAATGCAACACACACATCAAAATACAAAGATTTTTAGCAGGTTCTAGTGCACAACCAGAAAAAAACCCAACAAGAACCTAAAACTGCATATGTATAGCAATGCACTTGTTCTATCCATGCTTTCTGCTTCCATGTATTTTTATCATTTAAGAATATTAAACAAAAAAAAAGATGACAAATGTACAAAGAAAAAAAAAATTTGCAGTTATAACCTAATCAGCTCCAAATCTCTGCAGGTTGTAGGGCACACCACTGAGTCGAAGGCATGTTGAAGAAACAGCTTAAAATGAGTCACAGTCCCCTGTTTCTGGGAAGATTAGGCATTGGGAGGGAGAGGGGGAAAGGCAAGGTGTTTAAGACTTTTTGTCATTCTTTCCCCAAATCAGAAAAGAACAGCTTCTAATGCTACAAGCATCCTGTTTGAAAAGGTGACTTCAGAGTGCAGGACTACCTGGATTTATTTTCCCGAGCATGGAAAGCGGCACTAGGTAGTCTGTGTGATCTCCAGATAGTTGTGCTCTTTCTTTGTGAAAAGCTTTGAGATTTATGATTTCAAGCCACTGGTGCAAACAAAAAGTCTTAGCAAAATTAGGATAGAGAAATAAGTTTTCTATAGAATTTTTAAACCAATCTGAGCAATCCTATTTGCAGAGATATCATTCTCCCTTCACATTTATCATATGATGTGAAAATTCTACAGGAGTAGCATCCTTTATTAGATTAAGTGGCTATTTAGAGTAATTTCTATAGAATCCAATTTAGTTTCTATAAACCCCTATAGGTTTCCAACCTCTTCCATTCTGTAGGATTTCTCCATAGGGACAGTTACTAGTGGCTGCAGGATCTGATTCACAGCAAAGTTGTTTTGTACAAAGGAAAAATGGCTTCACTATGGAAGGTTTCAATATAAAGCAGGGTCTGCTTTTTCAGACAACAGCACCAACCTGATGCAACTCCTTCAGCCAAACTTGGGCTAGCTATACCCTCCATAGTGATATAAAGCTATATAGGGGTTCAGGGACACTTTACCCAAGTGGTGTTTTGAAGTTTCAGCCCTCAGGCAGCCCAATCTTATTTTTTTCCTTTTTTTAATTTTTTTTTTTTTTAATTATTTTCTAGGTAGACTCGCACAGTCAGGAGCTGAAAGGCAAATCAGACTGCTTGTTGTGAGTAACTCAGGTATAACAGCAAGTTCTTTCACGGGGGAAATGGCTCCTTAATCTGCCATTTGGTAGAAGGTGGTAGTTTGTCAGCACCAAGTCACATCCTATCGATCTTTCTGTGATCGTGCAGCTCTTATTGGCCTCCCCATTACCTGAGTGCTTGCAAACTACTTGAAGCTGCATTTTATGAGGCAGCAGTACATATGGTCTCTGCCAAAGCCGGTTCAGGACAACACGGAGAGGAGAAGCAACTCAGCCAGAAGGAACAGTTTCTCTACCCGAGCTCAAATGACTATCTAGATAGAAAAAGCAGATTCACAGTCTCTCTTAAACACTGAATCATACTCTTGTGCCTAAAGTACTTTGCAAACACATGTTCCCAGTTGCTTTCCTAGCACACTGTGGCCCTTTGAATCAACAGCAACGAGAAGCAGCACAGACCGAGGGTTTCATTTTGCCAGCAGCCTGCAGCATTAAGAGCGTGCAAGTCGTACACACTTTAAGTTTTAACGGTTGCTATGGCGATGAAAGAAGGCATTACAAAATGCAGAAGCTGTTGAACATGTTGCCGGAGCTGAGAGGAAGAGCTAAGAATAAACTTTCGGCTAATTCCCCGTAACAGCGCGCTCCGAGCAGCTGCTGCTCGGCCAACACTGCATCCCAGTCAAGCAGCTCGTTAATATGAGGCAGATTGGAGCAGGAGGGTGTCATCCTGCTGAGCGCTCCTGGGTCCTGGTACCTTGCGGCCACACCACCGATTGCAGCACAGCGGCTGCAAATGGATGTTTCTAAAGAAAGAAAGGGCTAATTTTATTATGATGATGATTATTACTATTTAATTCCTCATTTCCGTGGGGCTGACAGATAAGATCGCTCTAGCTGCCTGTGTATGAATAACCCTTCTTTTATTTTAATACTAGCTGCAAAAGTCCGCTCATGAGTAAAAAGCTTTAGTGATCAGTCGGAGCAATAGAAAAGGTGTCCATCCTACCCTGCAGCTAAGAAAGGAGCAGCAGTTTTGAAGCTAGGATGAATGTTATCCTTCGTCATTTTTGTGACCGTGTGTGTGCCCTCCTGCCCAGGCATAATGAAAGGGAAACATGTCAGGGGTCCTGGCTCCTAACAGGGGCAAAGAATGCTGCAGGGTTTTGTTTTTCTGGTTAGAGTATCCCTACCTCCCAGAGCATCCTGTCACACAGACATAGGGTCTGAATGAGGCTGAGCAAGAGGGCAAATGCTGCTTGTGCTCCTCCAGAAAACTGGCTTGAGAGTCAGTTTTTAATTTTCCATTCCCTTCAAATGTCTGTCTCCACACTGGCTGATTTGAGGCAGAATTTCCTTAGCGGCCACGGGTACGAAGTCTGGTTTTCTGCCTGACAAACACCCACTAGATGGCAACGTCTCTCGTTCCCTCACACATTACGGCAAGAACCAAATCCCTCTTGGCGCACGGGTGGGGGGGGTGTGCGTGTGTGTTTGGGGGGCGGCAGATAAGACACGGGGATCTGGGATGCTATCGTACCATAAGATTTCTTAAGCACAAATTAAAACATATCAGCAGAATATTCATTAGCAAACTCACCCTAGCTGTAAAAAGGAATTTAACAGTGACAAAGGGTGTGTGGTACCTTTATCTGCTGAGGGCACAGAGGGGTATTTCTGAGCGCCTGTCCAGAAGCAGTTTCAGGCCTTGTAACTCAAAGATTCCTCCATCAAGAATGTAGAAACCTGTAGTCCCTGATAGAATTTGATCTCCATACTCCTTGCCCTCCATTCTCCCAGACTTTTTCTGCTGCCTTGACTTTCTCTCAAGCATTGTCTTAAACTAGTTTCGATTAGAAGCTTTTTGTGTATGCATCTGTTTACATATCTGTAAAGTGCTCATCATACTTTGAGAATAACACACAAAAGTAGTAGTAAACTACCCAGGTTTCCTTGTGAACAGAAGGTATGCACTCCTTCAGTTTCAAATCTACATACATATATTCTCGTGCATGCACACACGTACTAGGAGCCACTAGAAATGTACCTAGAAACATGCAGAGAAATAACATTTGTTATAGAAGCAGCAGACAGAAGAAACAATGGGATGGAACTTAAAAGGAGATAGAAAAAGTGATTATGCATTACTAAGGATTGCTATAGTGATCCAGCATTAAAAGGGATAGAGGGATGATATCACCATCTGACATGACACCTTATTGTGAAGTAGAAAAGGTCAAGTTTTGAGCCTCCCCTGTAGGTCAATATATGTTGTGTTTCTCAAAGATATTACCCCAGCCCTGCACATGCACCCGGTAGTGATGCCTTGGGTGATAAGGCACCTGTGCTGTGATGCAGAGAACCAGACACTCAGCCCTGTGACACCCCCAGAATGGGTTCTGCTTGACAAACTGATAACTTTCAATCTTCAGGTGTTATCAATTTTCTTAGTTTCAAAGGCAGGGAGGATGTGTCTCTCATGAGAAAATTACCTTATCAGTATGTGTTGAATTTTGTTTGTTCGTTTCTCTTCCTTTCTTCTTTGAAATACCTGATACAGACTGGTTTTGTGTAACCTTCCTCTGATTTGTTTCCTGAAACATGAGCAAACATGAGGCTCAAACCAAACTCAGCTGTTTAAAAGGGGGTAAAGGAAGGGAGCTTGGGGAAGGACTGCCACATTCATCTCTACTGAAATTGATGCTGAAAAAGATGTGAAAAACTATGAGATTTGACTTGTTGGCTTTTGTCTTCAAGTCAGGTCTTACTAAAAATATTAACATCCTCCCTTTTCCCCAGATAAATAGTGGGAGGTGAGGCGGAATGAAAGGAGGTCCCTTAAACACTGTGAACTAGAGTGTGACTGGAACAGAAAGGCTTGTAGCTAGATTGGCTAGAGCACTGTAGTGTGAGGAAGACCATTTACACGACAGATAAAACCCAAAGGAAATATCCACAGGGCAACAAATATTGGAACTGAGCTTTAGTAATGGTTAAAGCTAATGTAATAAGAAGGCCCTCTGCTTCAGTAACTCATCCGTAACCCTCTGGTGCAGCTCACTGCACATCTTACAAGAAGCAAGAGACTCTTGATGTCTTATCTCATGCTGACCACTCCCATCTTTAATCAGCAGATGAAATCTGTGCCATGGCAAATCATAGACTTACAGGAGCACAGGACACTTTGGCAGTGGATTCAGATCATTTTCCTCAAGCTATTTAAGAGTGGTCACTTAGGACATATGTACACTGAATGGCGAGGGAAATTAACACTACCACATATTGGTTATCCACACCTACGCCTGAAACGAACATGTTTCCAATTAAATGTGAAAGAGACAATTGTTGAAGTCACTTTGGCAGTGAGAACTCTCCAGCTGCCTCTAGATTCCTGAATAAGTGAAATGTTTGACACAGAAGCATATGTTTTTGGCAACATTGTTTAATCCATGTTTTAAAGGGAAAATTGAAATTCTACAAGGTGTGAAAAAAAACATCACTGGAACATTTTCTGTTTGGAGTGACAGAGACCATGTCGTCCTTCTATTCCTGTTCTCTGTAGACTTTCATTTCACAAGAACTGCCTTACAAAGGAACAGACAGGGAACACACAGGGTAGGCACACAGCAAAAGAAGACAAAGATATCCACAGCCTCACATAACAGAGTCCTGCTCTGCAAGATACTGGAAAGGGCCTTGAAAAAATCAATGCAGTCTGAATTAAAAAAATCAGTGAAATCTTTTGCAAGATTAATCCATATCTTTAACACTTTCATCTTTTTATCAGTTGTTAAGACTGAAGATGTGCTCTATGGAGTGGGAACATACCCTATAAACATAAGCTGGTGAAGAGTTACAGTTTACAGGCATCCCACAGCTCTGCCAATTGCCTTATGTCTCCCAGCTAGCACCCAAACCTAGATTGTCTACTTTAGCAAACCAGAAACATGGATATGATCATCTGATTTATCTAACACTGATGCAGTCAACAGGTAGCTTCTAACTGGTAATATACCTAGAACACTGTGGCTACTGCACATAGTGTGTTATCACAAGATCTGGCTCTAGAAACCCACACTTGACTAATGCCCTTTTTAAAATCTACTTTTACTTTATTGAAATGTAAGCATTTTTACATTTCTCAAATAGAACATTAATGGATAATTTCAATTTCATGAAAAAAAAAAAACAAAACAAAAAACTTTCAACAGAATAATTAGCAACTAACAATAAGACAAAAAGAAAAATAAATAAACCCAAAAGCACACCAAAGCTATAAAAACTGAGCACACGGTAAGTGCTCCTGCCAAGTTATGCTTAAAATTAAGCACTTATTCTCCTTCTTTGCATTCTGTTTCTTAGCCAGTCTTTGCCCCATTATAATGTGTTTTCCTTTGTATTCCATGATGGCTTAGTTTCCTTAACAGCTTTTTGTGAGAGAATTTCTCAAAAGGTTCTTGAAAGTCCTAAAAGATTATGTCAGCCAGTTCTTCTTTATCCAGTATTTATTTGACACTTTCAAAGAATTCTAGTAAATTAAAGAAGCTTGAGTTTCCTTTACACAACACGCATTTCTTTGTAACATATCATGCTTATCTAGGATTTTTTATAATCCTACTTTTAATTATCATTGAAGTCCATTTGCTGAAGTAAGGCTCACTGGTGTGTAATTCCCAGGATCATCCCTAATGTCTTTTTAAAAGACAGATAAAACATCTCCTGTAGATGATGTTAATGAGAGATTGTACATTTCTCTTAGCAGCCCAGCCACTTTGTCCTGAAGTTCCCGCAGCATCTGGTCCAGGTGGCTTGTTACCCAGGTTGAAATCTAGCCAGGAGAGAGGGGTTAACACCTCTACCCATGAGAAAGGTGCTTTGAAATCTTTAATGGCCAGATACATCGAGAACATCAACCTCTATGTATCTGCTGATGTTCAGTTTTTCCTGGAGCATAGAGCCCCATGCTGGGAAACTATCATGGCTTTCATCTGTGGACTCAAAGGGCAGGATTTTTAGCAGTTTTATAGACTACGAATCTGATAGAACTATTTCAGCCATTTGTATACAAATATTTAGCAATTAGAATGAATGAATGAATCTCATTCCATAATTCCACTGAGCACTATAGTATCATGTAATCAGTTTATTCTACCTGCAACATAAAATTCTACTTAGTTACACAAGAGTACATTTTATCAATTATTGATTTATGAACATCTAAGGCTTTCTTCAGTCACCATTTATGCTCTAGGTTTTATCATCTCTGCTGTGCTGAGACTAGTGTCATACAGTGGCATAGTCTATACTACTTAAAATTCCACATACTTCAGTAGATTACCCCATTAACCATTATGTTTTCCAGGCTGTATAGATTAAAGTAATTAAACTTGTCCTCAAAGACCTAGCTCTTTGATTATGGGATCATTCTACTGCCTGCAGCACATTTGAGGTGATTTGCGGTAATATTGTCTTTGGGAATTTAGTGACCATATTATACTGACAGTAGTGAGAGCTGGTGGCCTTCGCAAAAACCAAATTTCATCTATGCCCCTTAGAAAATATTTCATAGAGGCATACTGGGGCAAGGCATCAGTGTTATGGATGGCTGGATGTTTCTGGGAGACTGGCACTGGCCTGTGTAGCCCCCTAAATCAGGGTTTATGGTTTCAGGCTGCAATGAACTTGCAACTGTGTTCAAGTTGGAAGTGACTGAAAGAGGTTTTCAGAAGACTGTACACTGGTCCATGTGAAATGAGTTGGATAGCAGCAGCGGAGAGAACAGGTGCCCATATCATACTTACACCAAAGTATCCCACTCAACTCTCAGGATAACAATATCAGCATCAAGGCCAAGGATAAAATGAGAATGGTGACTAAACTGTTTTTCCCTGCAGTAGAGATGTCCCTTCAGGTCAAATGAAGGCATGTTGTCCTGAAAATCTAATGAAAGCTCCATATTTTTTGACTGTGCTTTATCTTTTCTATGAATAAAAGGGAGATTTAAGAATGTCAATCCTGCATCTTCCACTGGCATGAAATTCGCTAAAAAATGTGAAAAGGAGAAAAAAAAAAATTGATGCTTGCAGACAGGCTGCTGATGCATTGTGGAGAAATTTTCAAAACCAGTCCCTTTAGAAATGATTCATCTTATGTGTTATATTTTTTCTGTTTTTCTCTATACTTTTTCCTTCTTACAAAAGACTGGAAAACAGGATCCTTGCTGCTTAAGGGTTAATCTGCTTTGGCTACCTATTCCTCACCTGCAGTCAATATTCTCCCTCTGTGACAATGATAGCCATGAATTCATATATATACAGCAGTAGTGCCCAGGGGCCCCAGTAGGGATCAGCATTTCATCTATAAGATGCAGCAAAACATAACACTGTCCCATGTGACAATTCTTCTTCATAAACAAAGGATGAAGGGATATAAGCAGTTATTCCCATTTTACAGATGGAGACCTGAAATCCAAAGTGATTAAAAGACAGATGCAGAAAAGGATTTAGACGATGTACTGACTGCCACTTAGCCTGCATTCCATGTACTCATTACCCTGACTCGTGGCCATCTGCTTTTGATATGATCTATATATTTCATGGATTCTTAGTTTTTTGACTAAATTTTGCTGGGTACATGTCTCTCTGCCATAATATAGCCCAAATCTGGATCTGACAAGCTGCTAGTTCAAGCCAAAATTTGCAATGGGATTCAAAACCTAGGTTTTTCTTTGCTTAGCTTGTCAATGTGCCTACAGAATTGAGCAAGGTGTAAGGGACTGATGTTAAGTATGTAGGTGTTCAGGAAGCCCTGAGGAATGAAAATAAAGGGTTTTGTTTAGACCCCTGAATATAGCAGCTGGACATAATATAGCCCAAATCTGGATCTGACAAGCTGCTAGTTCAAGCCAAAATTTGCAATGGGATTCAAAACCTAGGTTTTTCTTTGCTTAGCTTGTCAATGTGCCTACAGAATTGAGCTTCTCAGAAATTAATGATGGAAGACTTCTTTTACAAAAGAACCTGGAACCTGGGTGACTAATTCGGCTTTTTCTTTTTTGTTCCCTTTTGTTCCCTTTGTGTTAAACCTAGAATCTGAATGTAGGTAGCACTTTAGATGCAAGGTGTAAGGGACTGATGTTAAGTATGTAGGTGTTCAGGAAGCCCTGAGGAATGAAAATAAAGGGTTTTGTTTAGACCCCTGAATATAGCAGCTGGACATAATTTCCATGGTCCAGAGGCCTGTTCTATTCAAATACTGCATTGAGTAATACAGCTCAGAAATGGAGTTGGGAGCAGACAGCTAAGGTATTAAGATATGTTTTAAACACAGACTGTTTCACTTCACACTGCTTATCCAGCACTGTGACCTAACTTTACCTAAAACAGGATATGGGTGCTTCAGACTAGTGCAAATACTGCTTCAGTGAGACCACTGGAAATTAATTCTATCAGCTTCAGCCAAAAGTTGATAGAACGGGCAGTGCAAGATGGCTTACTGCTGCATCTCCATTTGCTTTTCTAGCTTTTCTCCCATATAGCTGGGTTTACAAACACTGCCATCTTTAGAAAGTTCATGAATTTCATTCTGACCCTGATGGCAGTTCCAAACATCTTGTCTTGCTGTACACCATTCACAAAGGAATGACTAATGAAACAATAGTACTCAGCAATTCTACAGTTCATACTAGTCTAGTCTGAGATACATCTTTAAGTTTTGAGTTCCTCTTCTCAGCAGTTACCTGGCTGTTGTCTTTTACAGTGTAAAGATTAGTCTAGTGTATTACCTATGATGATATATTAATGTGTTCAGGAATCTTCCCAGGTATTAGAGCTCAAATGCTATGACAGAGTCTCTGGTTAATTCAGGGAAAAAAACAACTCTTTTCCAGAATTCCTAGGGATATTTAGGGTGATTTAAGTTCTAGGGACATTCCCAGGTAACAGCTTAGTTGTTATCACCCATTCTAAAATAATTTAACGTTATGGAGACAAGCCATTTTGTACCATTTGGCCTCAGTGCCAGAAAACAGTCCCAATACTAATCCTGATATATTAGTATTGACTAATGATGGGGGTCTGTGAATCAGACTGGGAGTCAGAACTTTATTTTCCACTCTTTCTAGAAGTTCTTGTATTTGCATAGCTGTGCATTGTAATGAAGAATAAGATTAATATTGTTTTCTTGTATAAAGAATACTGATCTCTGAGCTACAGTAAATTTGCATGCTTTCACTGAAATCCACAGGAACATGATTAAATTTTGAACTACCAATTAAACCTTTTGCTCAGTTATCACCCAGGTTCTTAGTGCTTTGCAAGATCAAGCTGCAAGGGTCTACTCCAATTATCTTTGCCAAAGGAAGGTTGACTGTGACTATGTGTTGCCTGATGCATAACTGCGTATCATGAATTCAGAGTTGCTGTAATGAGACCCACCTTGTACTGCAGTTATGCTCAGAACTTTCATACAGATGTTTGATAAATGTTGCACTCTTGAGAGGTGCCAGAGTGATGGTCCTGAAGGTTGAAGTGTTTTGTCTCACCCCACCACAGACAAAGAGTGAGCAGCTGCAACACACCCTTTTCCTAAGGTAGACCAAATCAGCAATCCTCACTTCTGGGACTCAGAGATTTGTTATGATATTGTGATGTTTTCCTTGAGAGGAAATCTTTTGCAGACTGGGTCAGGAAAAAAGGCTCCATCCACAGTCTCAAATGAGTCTCAAATGTGTGCAATATACAAGCTGATTTTCTGCTTTCACTCCTTAATTTCTTTGTCCTGCTCATTTCCTCCATTACTTTGCCTCGAGCTTTACTCTTCTGTTTAATAACAGTCTGGGTCAGCCTGACAAGATAATTTCTTTCACAAAACTGCTATGATATGGTGACCAAAAAGGCAGCTAAAGCAACATCTTAAGGTACAGGGTCTTTGAGAGCTAATAGGAATGTGTGATGTGAATGTTTTCTGCAGGTTGGAAAGTACAGTCAGCATCAGAAAAAAGAAACTGAAATTTGTAGGTTAGCTGTGGCTGTCTGCTTATGTCCCCTTTTTTGTCTTTTCTCACTCTCATTTCACATGTTTTCTCCCTTTCCCCAAAAGGAAGTAAATTAGCAACAACAGCAACCCTGAGAAGGAATTTACCTTCTCAGGTAACTTCTATAAGGTTCGTTTTTGCTTTTCTGTTCCAAGGAACATTTTTACTATCTTCAATACATTGTTTCAGGGTGTTAAAGTGTGGTATTCTCCTTCCAGTTTTTTTCCATAGCTAAAGGGGCAATAAAGGATACAGTTAAAGCCACACTTAATAGTTTAAATTTTCATGTATCCACTTCTTTTCTTCATCCCCAAATGACTAAACAGATTAACTCAGTGGTGCTAGACTGGGGGAAGCGGTGGCATTAAACACAGTTAAAAAAAAAAAAAAAAAATCAGGAATTGCCCCTAGAGCAGCAACCAGACTCCTCTGGTTTCTCCCCTGGCTGAAAAGAGACCAGGAATTCATTTCAATTACAATTGAATTACAATTATGCATGGTACAGCACACTTAACAAAGTTGTTATGTATGGGGCAGCTACTGTCCTCCTGAAAGTCATAAACTCCAAATTCTTGTTGAACTGTGAGAAAAATGTTAGGAACTTACAGGACTAGGCAGGATCCAAGCAGAGGCATGCAGAACTGTAATTATATGTACCAAAATTTACATTTTGGATGAAGAGACAAGGGTTGCCATTTCCAGAAAAGCTATTACTTATGTTCTTCTGAGGGACATTTCGCTCACACTGATCAAACCTTCTCATACATTAGTAATACAAATGTATGTAAGTTTAACAACGGAAATCTTTCATGCTCTTCAATGTATACTTTCAATTTGTGGCCAAGCAGCTGAACACATGTCTATGATCCTTACATTGCTTTATAACTCCATGGGCTGGAATCCATCACTTCCCACCATTTTCAAGTGTGAGAATTTGAAAGGTTTATTCTGATCATTAATCAGCCCCTCCAATTAAGCACAATTACACCCTATAATGATAGTTATAATTATTGATTGATTAATTTTTCAACTATTAATTAAGAATCTAAATTAAAGGAGTTTTTTCATGTTATTTAAACTGAAACACCGCTAATTATTTTATAATTTACCCAGTATGTGCAATAATTGCATTGGTTCTGTTTTCTCTGTTTCACTGCTGTATTAAAAAAGCTGCATTTAGATTTTCAAAAATGGCTAATGGCTCCACAATGCATGCACAACCAAACTGAGACATCTTTGTCTATCCAGATTTTCAGAAAGGGCTGAATCTGAAACAGCGCTTACAATAGCAGGTACAAGCTGATCTCATGAGATTAAACAGTTAATTTGAAAATCTTAGATTGTGCCTGCAAACTGCCATGGATACTTCAATTATTCTTTAGCTTATAAGGTGTCTCACAATACATACACTGAAGAGGTCTTTTGTACTCGAAACTTACATGAATACCAGTGCGACTGATGTTATATTATATGAAGCATGATGCAAAATTCTAGTCTCTAAAATTTCCAGTCCTAGTGTATTTATTTTGACTATCACAAAACTGAAGTACAGCTGCAGATAGTAGATTCATAAAGACAAAAGAGGAAGTTTCATCTTCAACAGATGATGAGGAACTTAGATATACCCATAGACACAATTCTTCTTATTTGGAAGAAAATATATGTCAGCTAAGTGGCGAGCTTGCGTAGAGAATAATTTTGAGAACTACTTATCATTCTTTAATTCAGCCTTCCACTTGCATTTCAGTAGACTGAACTCTGTATTTCAGTGGTTCAAAAATCATCATTTGGGGGATATATCATCTTTTAGTTCAAAACAACCTTTTCTAGTTTTTTTTTTCCTAACACAGATACATAACCTATCTGTTTTATACCATAGACATGGTAATGCTCAGTTCCATTGAAACATATGGAAACAAGGGCAAGTTTTATGAAAACCTAGTTTAAAAAAACCTATCATAAACATTTTAGGTGTCTACAACTAAATTAGCCACTCCCTGTATAGTTGCTAGTTAGAAATAAAAAATTCTGGGCTGTGATTCATTTCATGTTTAAATAGACCCTTAAAATGTCAGGCAAATGGCTGTCTTGTACAGCTTACTTTTCTCTGTTGACTATAAAGGGAGGCAAAGATGACTTGTTCAGCTATATAACTCTAAAATTAAGGAAGACCAACCTCTCCCTGTGTGTCCAACTCTAGCACATGCTATTTAAAATTTTAACTTCAGTCTGTGCCAAAATCTTTCAATGCTGGAATACACATTCGGTGAATACTCATTTTACGGTTTTTATGTTGAACATATAATGTGATTATCTGTGTGAACATAAATAAGGGTGAAAGAATCATATTGTTTAGTCCAATAATGTAATTGAACTTGGTAGAAGACAGTGTAAAGACATACGCACTTTTTATTAGGAAATCAATCAACAGGGGATATTGATTTACAAACTAATAGATTCTGTTAGAATAGATTCTTCTAACAACAAAACTTTAAGTCTGGAGAATGTTATTTTACTTTAAAAGCATGAAAAAGAACTTTCCTCTGGTTATATTTTTAAAAGCTTTACCAGTACAGAGTAAAAGAAAGTTGTGTCATTTCAAGTTAATCCCTTGCCATTTCAAAAAAGCAGAAAAGAAGCTCAAAAGAATCAGTCAATTGCATGTATGGCAGATGCAGTGGATGTACCTTAGTCTATAGGTTTTGTTGACAGTATACACAAGTAAGCTGGAAATTCTCTAAAGCTCATGACATGTTTTGAACAATATATGAACCGAACTGCCAGACAAAGGCTAAAAAAATGTGGAACTGTCTGCATCATAAATTCTCTTGTACCAGACCTGATGCACCTGTCCCAAAATTGGCAGAGATCGATGAAGGCACAAACATTTCCACCAAGGGGAAGGTAATCTCTGAGGGCTGACCTGGTTTTTAGACTGTAAGAAACCCTGCTTTTGCTTTGTGGTTTTTTTTGTTTGTCTGTTTGGTTTTGTGTCCTTTCGGTTTTCTGTTTTGTTCTTCACCTAGATTTAGACCTTCGGGTGACTAAAGCTGCGCCTTGTCAAGGGAAGTTTAAATCACCCTTTGCTCTGTATCAGCAGGGGGATGAAAACACCACTTGGGATGGAAATTAAAGGCCTAAGATTTTCACTGAAGTCATTATGATGTCTGCACTAGAGAGAGGTTCAGAAATTAATACAACTCACATTGTGTGAAGTGCTGAAAAAAGCTTTGGGCAGCTTTTCACTCATAAGTTCTGAGTCCCTATCAGAAGTCCATTGTAGCAAAATGAAAGACTCCCTTCTCCTGTGAATTTCAGCTGTGCTTGTACTTGTCCAAAATATCTGGTCTGAGATTTATATTCTGAAACTGCAGTAAGTTCAGTCTGCAATGATGTGAGGACTAAATCTTGATATATTTTATGTATTATTTGACCACCTTCCTTTGACTTTGAGTTTAGATGAAGTAAAAGCACATCAGTAGCCTGTAGAGTCTCCTTCACATTTTGAGTACCAGTGACCTCTTTCCATCAATAACTGTATGGATACCAGTGCCTGCCAGTTCAGATACCATTTATAAACATAAATTTCCCTAAGCTATAAGTAATCTGCTTCCAAAGAATCTGTATAAAAATCATGAGATATCTCTTACATTTGTTTTTCTTGTTTACCTTTTCTGATTTTAAGCATACCAAAATATGTTGTCCATGCTAATCTGTCAACTGATGAATATTAATAGACAGCTTGAAACACTCAAAGAATGTATTACTAAAATAGGCTCTGATTTTTAAATCACTACTGGTTTACCTATAGCCTTGTTAGTCCAAGGCATAAATTATCTATTCATTTCATACCGCTGGGGACAATAAATATTGGCAATCACTAGTTTGGGTGCCTTTTCCATCTCATTCAAATTGTAACACAAGGTGAGTTCTCAGCAATGAACTGAATTTCCCTGAAGTTCACAGAGCTTTCGTTATCAGCATCTCTCCCTAGCACACAGGGCCTTGTGTTGCTCACACAGACAGCACCAAAATGCACCGCAGAGCTTTTAATGCATTCTGAATAGCTCTTGTCATTCAGGATCCTTCATTTCATGTTTCAGATTTTCCCAGGGGGCTTTGATGTTAATCCATTTCACACTTCTAACACATCTGTTCTTCTTCTGGCTTTCTTATCACTTCTGAGCATTCAAATAAAAAAAAAAAAAAAAAGAAAAAGAAGAGAGAAAAGAAAAAAGTTTTAGCTGTCATTGTGCAGTTTCTGAAGCAAGACTTTAATGATGAAGCACATTCTACCTAACTTCATTGATACTTGGCTTTAGCCATGCAAGGAGTTATGTATGCACAATATATCCAGGGCTAACAGTTTCTCCATAATTTTGAATTTCTCTGGACTTTTTATGCAATTAAGAAACAGCTGCCTGTCATAGTCCCTAGGAATAAGACAGCGTGGTCCAGTGAACTATATTTTTGAACATCAACATTTCAGATTTATAACAGGAAGCTATCAGTCTCCAGCAACATTCATAAAGTAGTGACCAAAAAAACTTGCATGTGTAGCTGCCAGTATGAAGAAAACAGGGAGCAAATACCTCTCGGTGAACATTTCTAGTTATAGCAGGAGTGACCAGTATTCAGTGTTCTGGTTCTTACTGTAATATCTCAGAAAAGTACCTCTTCTACCATCAGAAGGACAAGCTTTAAATTGGAAATAAGCAATATTATTAAGCAACACAAAGAATTATTTATTTTCCATCACTCTAGAAGTGGGATTTGCCTCACATACCTATAGCACCCTTACGTAGCTAGTCAAAACTAGATGCTCAGTCTCACTCTGTAGTCAGCAGTGAAGTAATGCAAACTCTGGGTGTGATTCATCCCATCCTAACATTACCATCTAGATAGGTGGGATGAATCACCACCTCTAGGTGTCATTTTCCGTTGACACACAAAGTTTCTGGATGACAGCTTAAATTAAAAGGTTAACATTCAGGTAGCTAGAGCCAAGTAAAAATTATCCAAACTAACTTGTGATTTTACATGGAGAATAAAAGAACTATTATAAATGTCCTTTTTTTTTTTTTTTTTTTTTTTTCCATAGGCATGGGTAAAGCATTAAGGCTATTAATGATCATCTCTATTTTAAATATGAAAATGCACTATTTCATGGTTAAACTTTACAGGAAATGTTCTATTGTACAGTCTCGCCTTGTTTAAGGCATGTTTTGTGCGACTGACCAAAACTGGTTGCTTAACAAAGGCAGTAACTTAATAATGCTGGAAAAGAATTGTATTCAAAGCATCTCTATAGACAGCAGGTTACTTAATAACATTCTATTGTAGGCCTGTCACTGTCTATGAAAGACATGTATTATCATATAAATGAAAAGACTGCTTTTTCTATCATCCATATCCTCACTCCCCCCTAAGAAAAAAAAAAGGAAAAGAAAAATCTGTTCTTACCAAATTCAAGCAACACAAAGTTCTTTGCAAATTCATACCAACTCTTGACAGTACTCCAGTATTTTTAAATCACATCAAAATGTAACTAAAAATGAGGCAAGCATGCTGTCTTCTTACTAGATGGTCAATTAAAGTTAAAAATCAGAGTGATCAAAATTAACAGCCTGTAGACCACAGCTTTCCCCTGGGATGATTGCTTCTGGCTTACTTCCATATCTGCTGCTGTCCCAGTATTCCTGCTTAGCACTTACTCTCAGAATTGTTCATCCTGACTTTGAAAAAAGCAGGCTGTTCTCATTTGACCAGTGTAGATGTGGACTGCAAAGATGTTTGATGCATTAAAGACATTTCAGCATTAAAGATGATTTAGGCATTAAAAAGTTTGTCATAAACATTGCAATCTCTAGTGAACAGGGAAGTCAAAGGATGTGTGCAAACATGGAGGTAATGGATCTGCCTAGAAAATCTGATTAATATAACTAAATGTTACTCACATAATGAATCCCATTTTGTTCAAAAGAAATCAACTTCTGAGAGTAATTACATTAAAGCAAAGAGAACTTTTTATGATGGAATAATTTTCCGTCAGAAATGCTGATTTTCCAAATGAAACAGTGGTTTCAATGCTATTTTCACCAAAAACCTGGTTGAGACAGTTTCTATGAAGTTTTGTATCATTTGAATTAAAGTGTATGGTCAAAATTAAGAACCTTAGTTTATCAAAATTAAATTTTACAAGGTCATGTTGATGTCTTTTAGCCAGAACTTTAATTTTGTGGATAATGTAGGTGTTTGGATAATTAATTCTGATTTAGGTAAGAGACATTTCCAAACAAGTGCATTTCCTGAAGAAGACATTTCAAGTTGCAGTGATGATATGGATAATTCTCTTGAAACAGAGTTACACACTTAGGCCCAGAACTCCTAACTTCCCATTCAGTAGAAAATTTCGGACAGCTGCTTCCAACCCTAACTATTCTATGATACTAAAATGTTTTAAAGCCCGTGTCTAAAAGTTCTGAATAGGAAAAAAACTCAGTTTTCCCCTCAAAGGGAGCTTTTTATCACTGAAACTTTTACTTTACCCCAAACTGACACAAAAATTGTTAAAAGGTATGTTAGATATGTATGTGCCTGAGTGTGTGTGTATACATATGTATAGAATCATAAAATAGTTAGGTTTGGAAAGGACCTTAAGATCATCTAGTTCCAATCCCCCTGCCATCGGCAGGGATACCTCACACTAAACCATCTCACCCAAGGCTACGTCCAGCCTGGCCTTGAACACTGCCAGGGACATAGCATTCACAACCTCCCTAGGCAACCTATTCAAGTGCCTCACCACCCTAACAGGAAAGAACTTCCTCCTTATAACCAATCTAAACTTCCCTTGTTTAAGTTTTAACCCATTACCCCTTGTCCTGTCACTACAGTCCCTGATGAAGAGTGCCTCCCCAGCATCCCTATAGGCCCCCTTCAGATACTGGAAGGCTGTTATGAGGTCTCCATGCAGCCTTTACCAGGCTGAACAGCCCCAACTTTCTCAGCCTGTCTTCATACGGGAGGTGCTCCAGTCCCCTGATCATACTCATGGCTCTTCTCTGGACTTGTTCCAACAGTTCCATGGCCTTTTTATGTTGAGGACACCAGAACTGCACACAATGCTCCAGGTGAGGTCTCCCGAGACCAGAGTAGAGCAGCAGGATCACCTCCCTCGACCTGCTGTTCACGCTCCTTTTGATGAAGCCCAGGATACGGTTGGCTTTCTGGGCTGCGAGCGCACACTGAAGCCGCTCATGTTTATTTTCTCATCGACCAGCACCCCCAAGTCCTTCTCCGCAGGGCCGCTATGAATCTCTTCTTTGCCCAGTCTGTAGCTGTGTGTGGGATTGCTCTGACCCAGGTGTAGGACCTTGCACTTGGCATGGTTGAACTTCATAAGTTTGGCATCAGCCCACCTCACAAGCGTGTCAAGGTCCCTCTGGATGGCATCCCTTCCCTCCAGCATATCAACCGGGCCACACAGCTTGGTGTCATCGGCAAACTTGCTGAGGGCGCACTCAATCTCACTGTCCATGTCAGCGATGAAGATGTTAAACAAGATCAGTCCCAACACTGATCCCTGAGGGACACCACTTGTTACTGGTCTCCAGCCAGACATTGAGCCATTGATCGCAACTCTTTGTGTGCAGCCATCCAGCCAGTTTTTTATCCACTGAGTGGTCCACCTATCAAATTGATGTCTCTCCAATTTAGAGACAAAGATGTCTTGTGGGACTCTGTTGAACGCTTTGCACAAGTCCAGGTAGATGACATCAACTGCTTTACCCTTATCCATCAATTCTTTAGCCCCACCATGGAAGGCCACCAAATTGGTCAGGCAGGATTTCCCCTTAGTGAAGGCATGCTGGCTGTCAACAAGCACCTTGTTGTTTTTCATGTTTCTTACCATGCCTTCCAGTAGAATGTGCTCCAAGATTTTGCCAGGCATGGAGGTGAGACCAACTGGTCTGTAATACTGCGAGTCATCCATTTTCCCTTTCTTGAAAATGGGGGTTATATTTTCCTTTTCCCAGTTGTCAGGAACTTCACCTGACTGCCATGATTTTTCAAATATGATGGCCAGTGGCTTAGGAAATTCATGTGCCAGCTCCTTCAGGACCCGCGGATGGATTTCATCGGGTCCCATGGACTTGTGCATGTTCAGATTTTTAAGGTGGTCTCGAACCAGATCCTCTCCTACAGTGGGCCCAAGCTCTTCATTCTCACAGTCCCTGCGTCTACCTTCCAAGACTTGGGAGGTGCAGTCAGAGCCTTTGCCAGTGAAGACCAAGGCAAAGAATTCATTTAGAACCTCAGCCTTCTCCAAATCCTGTGTATCCAGTTCTCCTGAGAGTTTCCTCAGGGGGTCTATGTTGTCCCTAGTCTGTTTTTTTTTTTTTTGCTACATACCTGTAGAATCCCTTCGTGTTATCCTTAACATCCCTAGCCAAGTTTAATTCTAACTTAGGCCTTCCTAACGTGGTCCCTAGCTTCCCAGACAACATCCCTGTACTCTACCCAGGCCGCCTGTCCTTGCTTCCATTTTTTATAAGCCTCTTTTTTCCTTTGAATTTTCCTCAGCAGCTCCTTATCCATCCAAGGAGGTCTCCTGGCCCTCCTGCCGCTCTTCCTTCTAGTTGGGATGCAGCACTCCTGAGCTTGTAGCAGGTGATCCTTGAATATCAACCAACAGACTTGGGCCCCCCTGCCCTCCAGGGCTATATCCCATGGAACCTTACTAAGCAGGCTCCTGAAGAGGCCAAAGTCTGCTCTTTTGAAGTCCAGGGCAGTGAGCTTGCTACACACTCTTCTAACTGTCCTGGGGTTCTCAAATTCGACCATCTCGTGATCGCTGCATCCAAGGCTGCCCTGGAGTCATTCTCAACAAGCCCTTCCCTGTTGGTGAGCACAAGGTCAAGCATGGCACCTCTCCTTGTCGGCTCCTCTATTACTTGCAGAAGGAAGTTGTCTTCCACACAATCGAGGAACCTCCTGGATTGCTTGTGCCGTGCAGTGCCATCGTTCCAAGAGATGTCAGGGTGGTTGAAGTCCCCCATGAGAATAAGAGCCTGTGAGCATGAGGCTGTTCCTATCTGTCTGTAGAGTTATTCATCCACAGGTTCTCCTTGATCAGGCAGCCTGTAACAGATCCCCACAGTAATGTCTCCCGTCGCTGTTCTCCCTTTAACCCTGACCCACAAACTCTCTGTCACCTGTCCCCAGACAATGTTCCATACTCTCCAGCCTATCCCTAACATAAATTAGAATTTAGAATCTAAGATAAGTTAGAATATAGTCCCCCTCATGCATTTTAATGGTAAACTCAGCCAGTGGGGAAAGTGGGAGGTGGACTTCATCAGATATGCCTGATTAGAAAGGAAAAGAGGGTAGCAAATAGTCAACCATACCTCCCATTGGGTAAGGTGGTGACAAACGAGTGTTTCTAGTTTCAGTCTGGTCATGCAAACTGATCTGATATGAATGTTTCTGTACTAGAACAGTCTGTGCTGTTCTTTCCAGTAAGAAATGAGGAATTTTTTCCTGATGTCTTTAAGGTGATAATTGCTTGCTACTGCTTCTAGATAACACAATTGCTAGTCAAGTGTCCGAAATGCCTGGTTTGAAGCTACATGTTGTAGATGGTGTGTGTGGAGGCATCTTTAGTGTTACATGTCTGAAGTGCTAGTAATTTTTCTTTAACACATCCCAAAGGACACTGGAATTCATCAGAAATGAAAAATGCCACAAAGACCAAGACCGTTCTTTCCCAGTATGGCTTCATTTCGTGTTATGTGCTACCAGTGTTATTCCATGCCCTCCACTTTCTTCTTTCCTTTTAGAAATAGTCATGTGGCTTATGCTCTTCAGATCTTACTTGGTGCCTACGGTCTTCAAGCCTTCAGACCCATTGCTACTGCTTTTGATTAACCTCTGCCAGCTGAATATTGTCTTGCTTGAGCTGACTAAATTATCTTCTAGGAAACAGATGGATTTTTGGTTGTAACAGACAACCACTCCCATCCTCCCTTGTCATGCAGTTCTGGAAGTTTTATCCATGCCTGCTTCCCTGCATTACCTTGTATTTCAATTAGGTACAACTGGAGACTAAACTTACTTATAGGCTTTTGGGACACCTGTGATTTTTGCCACTTCCCAGTAAACTGAATGTCTATTAAAAATAAAAAGAAAACCATTTATCTGACTCATATTTTGTCCCAGAATAAAAAAAAAAAAAAGTCTAGGATGCCTGTGTTATTAGAATTATAAACAAATTTGAAGCCTCCAAAACAGCCTGTTTATTTGAAGAGTAAAAGAGTCTAGGATGCCTGTGTTATTAGAATTATAAACACATTTGAAGCCTCCAAAACAGCCTGTTTATTTGAGGAGTAACAGTGTAGCTCGGCAGTGTTATCAGTCTGTTTTGACTCTGTTTGGAGCTGAAGGAACATATCATTTCTCAAAAATCATGAAATTTCAAAGTAAAATCTTAACTCACTTACCCAAATTACCAAGGTGCCAGTTACCCATGTGTTGAACACAGGATGTTGCAAGACACACTGAGTATGCAAAGTGATTTTCCACCCTGGCAAATTATGTTCTGTTGGAGGAGGTAAATTGTGAAGACTTCATACTCTAAACTGAATTTTAATCTCTCCAAACAAGAGAGACAAACAGCACAGAAATTATTTTAGGTAGTTTTGATTTTAGGCTCCTTCCGCCCTATACTAGCTGCATACTACTCACTACCATCAGATAACTGAAATCACCTGAGAGCACACTCACACATACACACACTTATAAAGAAAACAAAATTAACAACCTCCGCAAAGCCAAACAGTCCTTCCATATGAGAAAGTTATTCTTTAGATTACCCTGCAGACAGGGGAAGCATATGGCTGAACTGAATTTAAAGGCAACCCACCCTGGAGTTTATGAGAACCATAGAAGCAGATAAGCTGGCACAGAGGGGACAACTGCCACTGGATGATGGGAAAAGAGAGGTTTCAAAAACTGTTGTGAAGGCAAAGGTTCTAAAGAGGAGAATAAGGGTAGAGGTACATATTTTAAAAGGACCTTTTGTCCTTTGAAAACTTGTTTGCTTTGGTCTGTTACAAAAAAAATTAGGGCAAGGATTATTGTCCTATTCATTTCACCCTGTTTCATGGAACATTGTTCTATAAAAATAAGTTACTGTTATTATGATGATAAATAAAGGACAGTTCTGAACAGCACTATAAATTTTGGTAGTTTTAGATCTATTGCATGAATTTAAATGGATGTTTTTGTCATGGTTATCTATTCCCTTGACCACTCTTTTCAAAGAATTAAGGGTACAAAATTTTAATATTCAAATAAACTGCATTTTGCAGCATTACTTCCTCAGTATTTAGAAATGCGGCAGTGCTAATAATAATGGTCATGCCACAATATAAACACTCGCTATAAATAATTGTTACTAGACACAAGCAAAACACAAAACTTAGATCTTTTTCTTAATCAAGCTCTTTTATCTTTGTTCAGTGAGCTGTTGGATTAGGGTAAGGATGAAGACCTTGGAAAATTCTGACTTTCCAAATGATACAAAATTGTAAAGGTCTGGAAATAAACCAGGAATCAGAGAAACATATCTAAAACAAACAAACAAAAAATTCTTAGGTACTAGGAAGAATTAGAAACACAGTCTGGAAACAAGATTTTGAGGAACAAATCAGAAATTATGCTGACCTTGCCAAGGAAAGGAAGATACAGCATTGTTACTTAAAATGAGGGACAGAGCTACACAGATTGCTGGGGATGATGGAAAGCAAATTAGATGTATTCTGCAATAGAATAGAGACTGAATATAATGGAAAAACTTAATAATAATTCAGATGATCAGTACTCCATTTCACAGGTCTCTGACGTTTCTGTCTCACACAGAGATATTTAAACAGCTTCCTGGTTACCAGAACCTGGGGCAAAAAGGAGGACTATTTTTGAACAGTGTCGCATCAGTTCCATGTCAAGATGTATAAGATAAAATACAAAACCAAGATGCTCACATGAGTAATAGCTATTGCAGCATTACTGTAGTCACAGCATGTTCTACACGTTATTGTCTTCCAATGACAAGACTTTCTTAAAGACATTCTTTCGCCACTCTGACATGCACTTCCAGAGTTATTTTCAAAGTAAAACAAAAACCAGAATAACATGCAGACAAGTAGCTTATCATTCTTCAGAGGTGAAACAGAGAATAGATCAGATTATCAACACTAAACCTTAAACTATATGGTTTGTGTGCTATGTGGTCTGTCTAGATTTAACCCTTATCCGATATACTATTATGGAGGAGAAACAGGAAAGTTTGCTAGGAATATTTTGAAACAACAGGCTATGTTTTATTTATTTTAGAGGAAAGAGAGGCCATAGTGAAAATGGTTGGATTTGGCAAGCAAATCCAGAGCCATCCAAACCAAGAGCTTCAGAGGAGAAGTTCTGGGGTTTCTTTCTGCATTTTCAAGACTCCCCACTAGGTCATTTATATAAATTCAAATTATTGCTCTGACCATGCAAAATGTCAGAACCACTCACATGTCATTAATCTTCAGGATTCTTTTCCAGTCTTACATTTGGAGCTATGCACTCCTTCTCAACAACTATTCACTAGAAGAGGGTCTTTTAGTTGGACATTCCACAGCTGAAGTCATCACAACTGCTTTTATATGTTGCTCCAATGAAAGACAGAAGGAGTTTAAGGAGAAAATTTTTTTCCGAGGTAATAAAGTACTTTGGAGATGGCAACACCTTTTCTGACCCAGGTCCTGCTAAAATATTTGCCTGATGTTTTAGGATCCTTTCCCTTTTCATCTTTAGGACTCAGTTGCAAATCTATGTAAAATGCTGTATTGTGATTAAAATTAAGAACCTGATCTAAATTAGCCCTTTTTTTTAAGCTGGAAGTTGAAATAGATGACCTTCAAAGGTCCTTTTCAGCCAAAATCATTGTGTTCCTAAGGTTACTGTTCAGTATCACTTTTCACAGGTTGTCAAAAAGAAAAAAAAAAAAATGTTTAGACTTAAACAGCCATGTCTGGTGACATGCAGTCAGTTTCTGATCCAAATGTATTCAGTGCTCAATTACATAAAGTCATAATGGCACAGGGATATACCTCAGAAGAGATTAAATACATATAGTTGAGATTTTATGAATATAAGTCACATATCCACCTTTGAAAATTTGATAAGCAGAGACAGTAAAGCTTTAAATAGAAACAAGAGGTGCAAGCGGTGTATATTCTAATTTAACGTACTGCTAGCCTGCATAACGAAAGCCTTCACTGAATGAATCTATACAGTACCTGGAAGTGGGTGGAAGATCGGAAGAGTTGCTTAAAGTATACCTGAATAATCCAGAAATAACATAACATAATCACTTCCACTTTACAATATTTTCTTGGGGATACTTTTTGAAATGAGTACATTTTATCTTTTTTTTTATTTTATTTATTTTATTCTTTTATTTTATTTTGGAGGTCTGTTCTTTCATTGCACATATTATTTTGTTTGTGAAAATAGCAGGAGTTATCCAGACATTTCAATTACTGAGCAACAATGAAGACAGGAAGAAACCAATGAAAATAAGAAAAAACTTTCTCAACAAACAAAACAAAAAGAACTCATCTGAACCAGTTTTAAACCTTTTTTTTTTTTTTTCTCCAGAGGTTCAGTTCTTCACATAGTATAATGAACAGCACATGCTAAGCATTGAACAAATAGGTCTGCAATTATACTACGGGGTCTTGGTGACACTGATAAAACGTTTACCATCACCCTTCTATTGGAATGAGGCTAATTATGTACATAGTTGGGTATCCATTAATCCTATTATTATTATTATTATTTAACAGTATTATTCATAATTTAAATTTTCCTTCCTTTAATTTCAGCCCTGTAACAAACGACAATGTTCCATGCTTAATTAACAGCCAAAAGCTTGAAAGTACAGTATAATGGAACATTATGGGGGTTCTATAGTGAGTTAATGACATAGCAACCAGTTAATGAGAATGAGGCATTTTTAAAATAGCAATCTAAAATGAGTGGCACAAAAGCACAAGTTGTATTAAATAACATCATTGCTAGTATCCTTAGTGTTCATAACTGAGATAGACTTTAGGATCATACCCTGCACTCCTCAGAGAAACAAGATTCATCCACAATCTAACAGTGATTTTCTTAGTAGGAGGAAAGTTAGTTTAGTAAACCTTGTGCTACTGCACCAGTCGCAGTCAGGAGGGGCACAAGAGGAGAAAAAGCTGAGGATGAAAGAGTCCTAAACCACTTCTTTGTAAAACTTCTTTTCATCACGGGTCGTATTAGGCTGACTTGTGGGATGGCAGTATCCTCTAGACACAGTGGAAAAGGTGTCTTCTGAAGAACGATACTTCACTGAATTCAGCATACTGCCAAAATTTAAGGGGCCTGGATCTTATTCTTATTCATGTACAATTTAACTGAGAAATATTCAAGAGATCTGTATTCCCTGTCCTCATATTTAAAACAGTAATGATATTATTTTACTACAACAAGTTGTTGTGGGGCCTATCTGCCACACTGGTTGTATGGAGGATAACAAAAAGGATTTTCAGGAAACTGATAATTTTTTGACTGCACAGCCATTAGAACCTAGTATTTTTCATAAAGTTTTTCAGTATTAGTGGTACTGAAATTCAACCCAAATAAAGCTTACCAAAGTAACAGTCTTTTTTACATGAAGTGATTATCATAGCACACAGAATACACTCTATTCTACCTAATTTAGTTGAGTCTAAACTATTAATTACATCTTTCATCTGGGAATACTTCTCTGTGCTTGTTTAAGAGCAGCCAGTGTTGCAATCAGCCTAAGATATTTCTCTGTAACAGATGAAATGACTTTACAGAAATGCTTCTTTCACTCAAAATGAATCCGTTATAATCCCATGTTTTGCGCCTGTGACCAAAATTCAAGATGGGTACATTTAAATATTCTAGCCCATGTTTACCTTATTTGCAAACTATATTCAAAGAGCCAATTCGGACTCTTGCTCTCACAAGTATGTGTGAATGTAGACCACATTTGATAATCCTTCATGTGCATAATGTAAAACTCTGCAGGAAATATCAGTAATAAAGTAGTGACGAGGCCATGTTGCATCATTTCTTGCTCTATTACCAAAAGTCTGTGATGTCAAAACTGGATCCTGAATCCAAAGGGTAGAATGTGAAGTCAGCTCTGATTCAAGACATGTCAAAATGGTTTTCTGCTCAGTGAAAGAAAATTACATATTTGACTTCAAGGAAAAGGAAAATATGGATATCTTTCACCCATATACCCCAATAATATGTGGGAAAAGCAGGCAGAAAAAACCATTTATATGGAATTGTAAAAACAGGTAAGTGCAAAGAATTATTGCCTCATTTTTCTGTGAACAAAGGTGAGCTATGGGTTTTAACATATGAGTAAGGCTGCAAAAGTAAGAAAGGAAGAGGTATATCAAACAGCACATTTTGGTGTGTCTACTGAAGGACATATACCTTTTCTTTACAGTGAGGATGAAGATGTTAGAAAAAAAAAAAGTGTTTTTCTGGTTCATGCTGTTTTGCTGCATTCTTGGTATTTCAGTAATTGCATTTTTTCCCTCAAGTTACCACACCAGTTTTGATCTGATTTGAACATGGGAAGACTAATTTTGATTTGCTGTAAGGCCTGACAAGACATTCAATTGTTTACATTTCAGAACTTAACCCTAACCCCCAAATAAGCCAAAATGAAATAATTTCTTATTCAGATGTTACTGGTCCTGCACATATTCTGCATCACCAGAAAAAGAATTACTGCTTCTCTCATTCCCTTTGTGTAGGTCAGAAATGAAAATGAAATAACTGGGCATACCATGCCAAGCAGTCATAAATCAAATCTACCCCTAAATAAGCAGTATTTATAATAAAGATATGCAAATAGCCTTGACAGAAACCATGCAAATCATTTCACAAGTAAATCAGGGTAAGTGGGCAGTAATAAATTCCAGTTTGACTGGTATGGCAGAAATTTAGACGAATTAGTGAAAGGTAGGAATGTTTTACAACCAGATGGAAAGACGGTAATCATTTGATCAACTGCGACTGGACACTGTAAATTATTCCATCTTTCACTTCAGCATGAGACAAGCATGTGATATTAACTTCTGCCAGATTTATTTCTGTAAATGTTTTAGGTGGGGATAAAAAATGTACAGAAATATCAACACCAACATGTAATTGAATACATACCTAATCCAATAACTATTAGAACAAGGAAAAAAATGTTCATTATTGTAGAGTTTTGATGAAGCTCCATCCATAATGCTTGTAGAAGAGACTTTAAGATACAGTGCGAACTCATATCATCTCCTCAAAATATTAATTTCTTTTCTGGCTGCATTATATAAGACAAAAGGAAACAGCAAAGACAGCCCTGAGTAACACAGACATGCCAGTAATTCACAGAAGAGAGGATCACTTTCTGTCTCTTTGGACAACACTATTGCTATGTTAATTCTTGTATCTTATGCCTAAGAACTAGAGTAACAGGTACATTAGAAACTAGAGAGACATATAAATAAGGTTGATGACGCAGAAACATGAGTTCTAATGAAGAAAGGCTCACGTGCCCCAGGTATCTAGGCTGAACTGCAGCTTTTCACCCACAGATATTTAACATTAAATACTAAACCACTGTGTTACTTGTGCACAACTCTCTTTGTGGTTCTTATGTATATATTCTTCTTGAGTTAAAAATAGAAGATAAAAAGAGTATAGCCATCAGCTTAAAGCTTAAGGTTCTCTATTATGCAAATGGTTCCATAGTTACACACCTACAGCGGAGCCAGACTTTTTCTAGTTATTTGTCTAGAGTTTACGACATAATTTTAGAAGTAACTGATCAAAACAAGGGATGAACAGGTTTTTCAAACAGGACTACGAATTAGCTACCATGCAGGGAAATATTTAGAATGAAGTAAATTTCCCAAGCAAGGAGCCAGTGCTTCCTTCAGAAGAAATGCAATTTAAGGCAGCAAAACCTTGTCAGAGCTTCGTTTCTCCTGTACTCTCAACTCCTTCCTTATCAGAAAGATAATTTTTCACTAGTTTTGTTTTTTTTTTTCTTTTCTGCCTTTTTTTTTTTTCTAAGACACAAACTTTAGTCTAATTTCTTAGGTGACTGAGATGCTAATCAAGCAACTCAAGATAGAGAGGCTAGTGAAAATAATCAAATGTGAAACTGTCCAGGGGATACACTCTGCTTTGAAGTAAAAGAGAGGAAATTGTCATTTTGAAGCCACTAGAGACAAGCTACTGATACAAAGAAGGCCCTGGGGAGTCACTACCTGATTTGTTCTTAGTCAGGCTGGCATCTCAGTGACAGGGCAATTGTAATTAGGATGAATAAAATGAGAGATGTGCCAGCTCCGCAATTTGTATTTCACTGAGCGACATTAAAGACACAGCATTTTGTTTAATATTTTGAAGAAGCCAGCACTGTGCTAACAAGTAGCAGGACTTTCCTCTATGGGGATGACTTACATAAAATCTGAATATCTCTACATGGAGAGAACAAATATGATACAGGCAAAGGAGCCCATATGGCTAAGGTTTACTTGTTGGAATTTCAGGCAGCCTTTGAGAAGAATTAAGACAGAAAATCAGATGTTGGGATTGTTTCTCCTTTCAATTATGCAACACAACATATAAAAACAGTGGTTTCACAGAGGTAACTGACATGAGAATCTGATCTTTCATCTTTTTTCATCTATGTCAGTGACATGGAGAGTGGGATTGAGTGAGCCCTCAGAAAGTTTGCTGATGACACCAAGCTGTGTAGTTTGGTTGATACGCTGGAGGGAAGGAATGCCATCCAGAGGGACCTTGACAAGCTTATGAGGTGGGCTGATGCCAGCCTTACGAAGGTTAACCACGACAAGTGCAAGGTCCTACGCCTGGGTCGGAGCAATCCCAGGCACAGCTACAGACTGGGCAAAGAAGAGATTCAGAGCAACCCTGCAGAGAAGGACTTGGGGGTGCTGGTCAATAAAAAAATGAACATGAGCCAGCAGTGTGCGCTCACAGCCCAGAAAGCCAACCGTATCCTGGGCTTCATCAAAAGGAGCGTGAACAGCAGGTCAAAGGAGGGGATCCTGCTGCTCTACTCTGGTCTCGGGAGACGTCACCTGGAGTATTGGGTGCAGTTCTAGTGTCCTCAATATAAAAAGGACATGGAACTGTTGGAACAAGTCCAGAGGAGGACCATGAGGATGATAAAGGTACTGTAGCACCTCCTGTATGAAGAGAGGCTGAGAAAGTTGGGGCTGTTCAGCCTGGAGAAGAGAAGGCTGCGTGGAGACCTCAGAGCAGCCTTCCAGTATCTGAAAGGGGCATTATAAGGATGCTGGGGAGAGACTCTTCGTTAGTGACTGTAGAGACAGGACAAGGGGTAACGGGTTCAAACTTAAACAGGGAAAGTTAAGAATGGATGTAAGGAGGAAATTCTTTCCTGTTAGGGTGGTGAGGTACTGGAATGGGTTGCCTAGGGAGGTTGTGAATGCTCCATCCCTGGCGGTGTTCAAGGCCAGGTTGGACGAAGCTTTGGGTGAGATGGTTTAGTGTGAGGTGTCCCTGCCGATGATCTTAAGGTACTTTCCAACCCTAACTATTCTATGATTCTATGATTCTATCTTTTCATCCAGCTCATGAAAATTATAGGGTAGAGATGCATCAAAGACAGTTCTTTGCCATTAGAATCAGAAACTCCAAAAGAGAATATTTTTGGTATCATTTTTGAGGTATTTGTAATTCATTGCCAGATAAAATAAAACCCAGATGTTGCAGAAAATTTGTAGTTATATATATGTAATAACTAAAAGTTCTTATTTAAGAACTGAACTCCATTAAAAAACTCTTTTAAAGTGAGATAAGTGACTCAAATAGCATGTATAATGGCCAAGTTTCATGTCAGTCTTCATCTCCATACATGCACTAAAAAGCACAGATAGAAACAGTATCTGCTTTAGAACAAACTGATAAAAAAAAATAAAAATACCCAAAGCTACATCAAAAAAGAAAAAAAAAACAAAGAAGAAAAAGAAAACAAAGATAAACCCACTCATCCAATGTACATATGTCACTGCAAAGAATAAGGGAGGACAGTTATGAAACAGTCAGTTGGTGGCTCCACATATGGAGAAACATGGTTCCCCAAAGGCTGAGCTCTGGTTATTTTTGTTCAATAGCCACCAGATTGTATCAAGTACCCCGTGAAAAAGACAACCACGGAGTTATAAATATAATACATATAATTTTGCACTTTGTTTACATGAGTTGAAATCAGGACCTGAATGCGAATGCAATTCAAAGCTGGGAAAGTTTCTCTTTGTACAAACTTGCATGCTACACTTGAGTGCTAGAAGATGCCAGTATATAGTATTTGATTTTATTTTACCTTTCTAACAGCTTCGTTTAAAGAATGTTTTAAACATTCCAGAAATGTTCCAGAAGCCTGGAGAAAATTCATATTTGAACAATACTTGGGTATGGTTGGCTGACTCTCAGAAATCTAGTTAATCTCAGGACTTTTTTTTTCAAAACAAATACAAACTTTAATGCAGGATTTGTCTGACCATTACTAGGTCAATCAACACTGCAGGGGCCACAAGTCCAACACACTCTAGTCCTCCTTTGCTATAAGAGGTCAAAATGGTAAATGCAGCTTTAACCATGCTGCGTCACTGAGCTTAAAACGACTGTGCCCTATTTGTAGCAGGCCTCGAATCTAACCCTTGTGAAGTGCTTGCCTGCTACAGACTGAAGCAGGTTTGAAAGCAAGTGGGGTAGGAGACAACCTTCCTGTAACTGGTCCCTCTGGCAGTTCTGCGTCTCTAATGCAGTTGGTCTGTCAGGGTTACCCAAAGACTTCTGTTTTCTTGGGCTCTCAGTCCACTGTGCATCACAACCATTAAATTCTGTTGATAAAATAATTTTTCAAAGGGAAGATACCTTCTTTTCTGACTTGTTCCAGCTGCCTTCATTACCTTTTTCTATCATGAAAGTTATCTATTGAAGAAGCTATGTATGCCTATTCTAGTTTCATGTTTGCAAACTAAATTCTTTACACAGCTCTGTAATGTCTGTTTACCTCCTACTTACCTCCTACCTCCCTATGCATGTACTAGTCTACCTGTCTGACACAGGAAATTAGCAATTCCAAACTCTGACATTAAGCCTTACAGGTGTTGCCACCAGAGCCCAGCCTCATCGTCATTACAACAGGGGGTGTAAAATCAAAAACAACAAAAAAAGTGGGTCTCTTCACAGAACATCTCCACAGTCTTAAAGGAAATCAAGAAGTGTAGAAGATCTGTGACTTTTGAAGGGAAATAAAACAGTGCTTTAAATTTAAGCAAATTAAAATATATCAGGGAGGTAAATCAGATTATTTCTTTTAACAACAGAAGATGAAGAAAAACTCCTTGGCTATGATGTCTCAGCCCCAGATGAGTAATTCCATTTGTAAAATAATCTTTTGAGAATTTTCCATTTGAAAACCAGGATTTGAGACATTAGAGCAAAATAATTTTACTCTAGTCTGGTGTACCACCATTACCTCATTCTTCAGAAAGTAATTAAACTGGCTAAAATTCCCTGGCAATATCCTAAGCTCTCTGTTTTTAAATCCCCCTTACTCTTGTCACCCCATTTCACTCAGCTGAATCCTAGCAACAGTTTTATTTGCAGTTTTCATCAACAACATGGTTAACTGTTCTACTGGAACAAGGTCTCAAGGCTCTCCTTTAATAGCCCAGCAACCACACAAGTGTATGATCTGTTAAGGTTTGATGAGAAATAATAATAATAGCAAACAAATAAATAAATAAAGCATTGCAAATTACTGCTAGCCAAAGAAGCTAGGGAGAATAAGAGGACTTGTATGGACACATCCATGGAAACTGGCTGGAGAGCGTTTTGGCTTGTTTTAATGAGCAAAATGACAAGCTAATGATGGCTGGAAAGTAATGGGAACATTGTATTCAAGATAATTAATTGTGTCTAAATGAAACACGTCTTCAACAAAGCATTTTAAAAAAATCAGTAAACAACTGTACAATGTTGTTGCTATCAGTAGACAATAGGAAAACTCAAGCAAATCTTGACAAACTTTAAATAATAGTATTAATGCAGGTACTATACGGTAAGGAATTCTTGGTATTACAAGGAATAACCAGCCGGGCTATGGAAGAGATAGTAAAAACATTTAAAGAGGAGGTGAATATTGACTTTCTAAGTGAAATGTAGTGGGCAGATGGGTGCTAAAATCTAACTTGCATACTTGACATTTGGAGCTTACATATGTATGCAGTCCTAAGTCATTAAAGACACAAGGCCATCACTTCCATTATATTTTGGATATGTAGACAGGAGCCAGCCCTTCACTCCACATGAGCCACAGGGTGCCAGAAGTGATCTTGAGTCTATAAAGGTACATATTCATCTGCCCACTTCTGTAACTGCCCAAGAGTTTGAAGACACATTTGGGCTGCATCCAGAGCTCCCCATGGAAGGATAACTAGCTAATCCAAGTTAGCTTCTCCACTACATTTGAAATGCTAATTGAAGCTCAAGGTTGTGTCCAAAAATAACTTCGCATTCATGTTGTGCCAGCCTGCTCTTAGGTGTAGCTTTGAGTCCACATCCATTAAACTCAAGGTTCAAACCCCCACTGAAAAATAGATGCTACTTGCAATGCATATTGAGCTTGTCATGGCCACTCACACTTACCCTGCTAGGGACTATGGCAGAATCAGATGAGTCCAGGGTACCCCTTCAGGGACAGAAATATCCTGTTGTGAAGGAAGAGATGGGGTTTGTAATTAGCTTGATCTTGGGAAGCCAACAGATAAGCTACAGATGGGTAAAAAACTGTGGGTCTGGGAACACATATTAAGTCTAAGTATGATTCTTGGCTCAGAATGGCAAAATCTATATAGACAGCCATAAATGCTACCCACTGCTTTACTTAGAGAATCCAGCTTGCAAAAGTAATCCATTCTGTAGGGAATTACACCTGTGTACTAAGCCATGAGGATGAAAAGCTTTGCACTATTTGAATACAAATCTGGTTATTGTGTGCACAGACTAGACACAGAACTGAGTTGCTAATGTGCTTGAAATTCAGGCTCCTGGTTCCAATCAGATAAATCAGTTCTTGTTCAAAGTATAAGAGAATAGGCTCATTTTCACCCCTGGCATAAGAACATGCAGGAGTGTAACGAATCTGGCTCCCAGTAGAGCTGGAAAATTCTGTGAAATATCTGATAAATATTTGTTCAAATGCTTTGGGCCCTGACCCAACAAAGCATGTGTACAGGCAAAAAACAGATGAGTACTCCCAGCAAAATGAAAGGAATATCTGTAGCTTTATTCACAGGTTGAAATCAAGCATATACTGAAACATTTTCCTGGGTGACTCTCTTTTATGGCAGGTGTAACCATGGAATCTAAGCACAGAACTCTTGGTACAACTTATTTCAGACAGAGAGGAATCATTGCTATTATTGTTATTACTGATACTTTGCAGTCCTTATAGTAGATGCACTTTGACTTTTATAATATTTTTCCTTGTGGCTTGTTCCCATTCCCATGTGTCACAAAGCAGTTTATGATGGCATAACTGCATCTACAATAGGCACTTATGTTGGTATTTCTGTAACAGCACATCAGAAACTGATGAGAAATAAAAAAATAACAACAACAACAACAAAAATCCTTATTCTCCTATATGGAACATCCACACCAAAGATGGAGTACATTCTGTCATAGTCCTTCTTTTGCTTCTTAGTGAGAATAAAATTGTCAGAAAGATGCAGACAAGACTAAACAAACAAAACTGCTTCCATACAAGAAGTGATTAAATAGGCCAAAGCTCAGACAAAAAAGGTCTGAAAGTATTGAGAGAGGTCTCTAAATTGTGAAGAATAGCAAATGAGTATTTATTGTTTCTAAGGCACAAAAATTATAGGTAGTCAAACAATTATCAGATGTGAAGTTCTAAAAGCAAACCATGGAAGCAGTTTTATATAAAACAACATTAATTGTGTAACTTGTTGACACAGTAACTTGTAGATGCCAACCGCATCAAGCAGATTAAAAAGATGATTAGACAAATTAATGAAAAGTTCTTTCTACAGTATAGACAAAGATGTAAAAACTCTTATGTGTCAAGGCTCTGCACTCATTAAAGATGAGAAATATTGGGTAAATATAGTTCTGTGCATGTTCTGCTTCTGGATTCTTTCAGGTCATTGTCTATAGGATATTGGTCTAGATGGCAGAAGGGTTTAGATGCCAGGGTAAACATAGAAACATAATTTGGCATGGCAAGTAAACATGGATGGACTTTGTCAGTCTCATACATTGCTCTCTTTTTACATCTAGGCTATAGCACCTCCATTAACTGTGGGTTTTCAGCTGTTTTGTCATTCCATATGTTCAGTGCCAATAGGTGAAACTAAACTACAATCTTATTATTATTTTTGTTTAGCATAAATGGAGTTGGAGAGAGAAAGAGTTTCTGGAACCAGATGACATCTGAGCATGGCTAACTAAAAGACTCCTAAAGCAAAATCCAAATGCTCCATCTATAGCCACAGCATAGCTCTGCCCTCCTGTGTCATGTCTCTTGCTTTTTGGTTGCTTACACCTTGGTGAAGGGGTGCAAGAATACAGAGTTTCACTTTATTGTCAAAAATAGGTGCAGTGAAAATCGAGTTGCCAAATTGCCTAGACAGCACCTCTACTTAAGTTTAGAGGACTGCCATTTTCATTTCAAACATCTGTTTCCATAGGTGCAAAATTGAGAGCTACTTTACAAATCCGAGCCTACTAAAATTTTTAACCTGGCAGAACTTGCCAGTATAAATTATTCAAGTTTATATTTGTAAAGACATCTAGGTGCCATTTTAATTCCCAAATAATCATACCCATGTCCCTGACCTTTTATGCCTTTTGGTTAATGTCAGGGAGGAAAACATCACCCAGAAAACCTGCGCGAAGCTGGCTTCTACAGTCAAGCAGCCCTCTCTTGCAACCGAGAGCCTTCCAGTCTCCTTAGTTGTGATTAATGGGTCTATTCATGTGTGTAAAGTTATTAACAGAAATATTCATAGAACTAGATACTAAACCAATGAGGAATGAATTATCAGGTTAAAATGGGTGTACAGAGCTGATCAGGCTATGCTCCAGCTTAACTTCTTTGTAGTCACCTAAATTATTTCTGTACAGCCTCTGAAGAAAATATAAGCCCCTGCAGAAAACCTTGCAGCTGGAATCCTGTCTGGCTGATTGCTGTCTTTTATTTCTTTCCTTGTCATGGGTTCACCTTGGCTAACAGGCAAACTCCCACCCAGCTGCTCACTCCCCACTACCCATCAGAAGGACAGGGACAGAAAACTGGATAAAACTGAAACAAAAAAGCTTGTGGGTTGAGTTAAAGAGAGGGAGGATGCTTACCAATTACTGTCATGCTTAAAACAGACAGGAAAATGAAGTTAATTTATTGCCATTTAAAATACATTTGAGCAGTGAGAAACAAAGACAAAACTTGAAGCAGTATCTTTCCTCTCACTCTCCCACAGTCTCCAGAGTCCTCTCCCCACCCTCAGCTACCCAGGAACACAGGAAGTAAATTAGTACCTAGCAGCTCCTCACTGCTGGTCTTTCCCTCTCATACTTTCCCCCATCTCTGACACAGGCTTTCCACAGACCTCAGCTCCTTCAGGAATAGCCCCATGCTCTGGGGTGTGTGTGCCTTTGCTCCAGCGAGGTCCCCTCCAACAGACTGCAGGGAGGTGGCTGCTGTGAGATGGGCACACCTCCTTCCCCTCCTCCTTCTGTGGTGTTTGCACGGACATTTCTCACTCTTCTTGTTCACTGCCCCTCTCCGTTCAGTGCTTTTTGCCATTTCTTAAGGCACCACTAGCCTCAGCTGTGCCCTGTGGTGGGGCCCTTTCAGAGCTGGGTGGAGCAGGATGTGTCCAGCGTGGGCAGCACTGGTGTGTCCTCACAGAAACGACCTGCAGGGGCACCTGTTACATTTCTGAATACTTGTGTTCACTGAAATGATGAGGAAATGGCGTAGAAATCCAAAGCACAAAGAACAACAAAAAGGGTAAGCGTCCTCCAGGAAACATGATCATAGCAGGCTGTGTTCACACTGTTGGCACAGGCCTTCTGTGGGCAGCAAGATATATGTGTCTCCTGCCATAAACAAACACAATTAAAGAATACTATCACACACACACACAAATCGAGTTTTGCATCAGGGTAGATGTTTAAGGTGGAGGTAAGCCATCGGTACACAACGACCAAGGTTCTGACAGTGCAGCCTGAGTTTGAAATTAGACATCTCATTTATGCTTTGGCAGTGGTACTAGTCTGCTCCAGAAGAAGCTGTCTCTCTAAGGGATATGGTTGTCCACTTCTGCTTCTGAAGGAACTGGTAACCTCAGAGAGAAGTTACCACTAGAGGGACCACTGGTCTGATCTCTCTGAAGAAACTCTGAAGTTTCTATGCTCCAAAACGTCAGCCACAGTCAAATACATGAGATTGTGGTAATGTTTTTGATGTGGGTGTCACTGGTGAAGCTGTCGCCTATGCAATTAACCAGCCCCATCTAGTCTTCATCTACCAGTCCCCGTTCCACACCTGAATGATGGGAAGCACAGATTGTACTGCACCTGTTTTGGAGGATATATAAAAGCACTTTTCCCCTGTTTCTCAACAGGGACAGAAGAGGATATTGTGCACTACACTTCAGCAGAAAACTTGTAGGTTAACTATGAAGAAAAGCTTTAACCAGCCTCAGAGAAACAGTTCAGGCAATGGAATAGAAAGCCAGAAGTGCTTGTGTAAATGAAGAAATAATATTCAAGGCAGGACATCATACCCAGATATTAGAGATGGCATAGTTCTATGAAATTAGTCCTGCCACTGTGTAGGGGGATGGTGTAGCTGGCCAGAGGCTTCCATTCCAGCCTTAATAAATGTTTATAGGAGAAGACGGCACTAGTAGTTAAAGGAGACGCCAAGGGTGCAAGCACAGAGCCATGATATTAAAGGACAGACACAACACTCTATTTACAATGAAATAAACATCATATACACACGTGTTACCCATTTAAGTGAGGAGATCGGAAATGGAAGCAGGCACTGTCAGGCTGCATTTAGAAGAGATGTGTTTGATGGAACATTTCAGTGTTCTTTGATTGAGACCCCTGCTACTTTCCTTTTGAAAATTGTAGAGTAAAATGTGCTGGTGAATTGTAAAGGTTTCATCCCCCTTGATGTTATTTTTATTGAACACGACTTGCAAGCTTCAAATTTTAATATTCTATCCCTCGACTGCTGTCACTCACTATATCACGCTTCTCAATTCACAGGGGTTAGAGTTTGGGGGAAAACGGGCCAGACATAATCATTAGGACACTTTGTTTATCATGGGGCTGTATTGACAAAATGTAAATGTATATTTTAGAATTCCCATAGGAAATAAAAAGATGGATTTAGAAACAAAAACATAAACAAAAACCAGAAGAATTTTGTTGGTTTTGTTTTTTTTTTTTTTTACAAACTGATACACTTTATCAAAAACTCAAATCATTTTGGGATTATATCCCATCTATTTCCCAAGTGCTTGCTTCTCCTCCTTAGCAACTTTTTCATCAGGGTTGCAGAATAATGTCATGCCTCTCATTCCCCCCTAAGCGATCCAATGTGTAAACTTACAGATGGCAGCATCCTTCTTAGACGTCATTTTCATTGCTACTAACTTCTGTGCCTCTAGAGGAGGCGAGGTTGTGATTCTGTTCTGCCACTAATGACTCTCCTATCTCTTCAGCAGTAAACAGTCTTTTTACTAGTCAATATTTGTGCTGCATTGTGCACACAACACCCTATGAATCTTGCACCTGCTAGTGAGCACATTTTATAGAGCTAAATTATTGGTGCTTTTTAGGTCTTTCAGAGACTCGGGATTACTGAACTCTTTTTTTGTATATCCAGAATGTTTCATGTACTTAGATCATAAATTTTCCATGAAAAATGCATGCTCATGGCAGTGGGCAATCTAACTATCTATATTATTTATTCAGCCTCTCTGGAGCAAAAGCTAAATATACTGGCTTTTGAATGGTTAAGCATCCTTAGTTCCTGTGTTTCTACCTAGAATAAAACGCAGAGCTGGGACATTTGGAAAGCACCAGCTTTTCCAGGAAAATCTCAAATTCAATATCACTTAGTACACACACTAGGCTTCATTGTAAGAAATGAATGAAATGGGTTAAAGGAAGCACTAATTAGCTATATTAGTATTCTGTGAATGTGCGAGCACAATACAGACACAAGGAAGTATGAAAAGCCTCTAATTTATATTTGTTGTTAAATAAGATGACCATGTAAAATTAAATAGAATAATAACTTTGTAATGTCCTAAGGAAACTAACTTTTTTCTTTTCTGTAATAAGTTATAATTAATAGCAAGAAGGGCTCAAGAGCTAAATAAAACTTCTGTAACTAAGAGCCACCACTTCTACGTATAGCCATCCCTGAGGTGCAAGAATGGATCTGTTAAGATGCACTGAGAAGTCTGGTTGCACTGGAGATACTCAAGATTTATTTTGCTGCACCTCAAATAAGAATTGGATTTTGATGAGCAGATCAAAGTTCAGAATTTCTCAGACTAGAAGACATGAAATTGTACTTCAATCACAGCTGAAATAGGAGGACATTGTATCCACTACCAGCATTCTTCTTGAAGAAAATTAAAAATCCTCCAGCAGTGTCAACTCTTGGATGAGCTGCAGTTTCCTGGGGAGGCCCTAATGTCTGTGGCAGCCAGGAATTTTGACCAAATTACTTCAGTCATTCCTCACAACCTCACTTCACAACATACGATACATATACCATTCTGCCAAATCTTGGGCTATCTGAATCTGATGCTATTCTGCTGCTCTGTTGCTGACTATTCAGGAACTGGGATATGCTGTAATCACTTTATCACAGAAAGCATCCAAAAACCTAGGGAAACACATATTCCCCAGCTTTCCTCCATGTTACATTCCTCAATCTAGGTATCTTGATTGGCAGCAAATACTGTAAAAACCCTCCGACTAGTAAGAAATCCTATAGTGCTGGAGGCCATTTAATCAACCCCTCACTTCGAATCTCCATTCTGTCTGCAACATGCAGAAGAAAACTTTAAAATAGGAATTAAAACTCAACAAAATCACATTCAAATAATATTATTCATATTGTTAATACTTGCCATTGCGGGACATATCAGGTTACAATTGACCTTGTCAGCGTTACACGCCCATTGTATTACTATTAAATCCTTCCACTCCCCTCCTGCTTAATTAGAACTTGATAAAGGCAGAAGGAACTTTATTTCCCCCTTCCCTGCCCTAACCATAGAATGCCAAAGAAAAGGGGGGGGGGGAGGGGGGGAGCAGTTAGGGGGAGAGAGGAGGACAGGTGTATCACCTAAAACATGCAATACACTCAATTAATAAAATTAATCTAAAAGAGTTGCTCCCTGGGGCCAGACAAATGCATGTATCTATCTCCCTCACCAGGCAACTGATATAAAGCCTACCTCCAGACCCTTTCCCCCTCCACTGCTCTCCATATATGTATTTAAAGAAAACTAATCTCTAATTTGAGCTAATGTCGACTGTCCCGTTTTTTTATGTAAAACTCTGATTTGCTGCAACATTCAGCTATCAAATGTTAGCACAGTAAACACAGGACTTCTTACAAATGTATTAAATGGAGAAAGTAATAGATGTACTCTTAAAGAACAGATATTCTTTCCCCCATCTGCTGACTTTTAAACTATGATTTTGTACATCAGCCTTGAGCTGTCATTCCAGCAGATTTAAGACTCATATGATGGGAACATTGATAAAGAAGGGATACAGGTACTCTTGTGTGTGCAGACAGTATCTGTGCCCTGATGATTAGAGAGGAGATGGAAACATTCAGTCCTCTTGCTGTCATTGACGTATTCATCCCCAGACGTAGTGGTTACCTTCATCTTCCTGATGATCCCTTTAAGTAGTTGCCACAGGGATTGAGTGGTACCTACAGGATGAAGTCTTCTGCCCTTTAGAGTTCACCTTGTGTGACCTTCAGTGATGCCATTTAACACCTTAGGTAGCTCTGTTTTCCAGACTGTAAAAGGGGTAGAGTTAGTTGTACAAAGACAGAGGTAAGTCAATTCTTTATGGAGCTGTCTCCCTGAGCAGGAATCAAAGCTGCAGAGGATTCTCCAAATGAGATGTTAGTATCTAGCTACCTCTTTAATAAACAAGGTAACCATGGAGATGAAAAATGTTTACTGTAAGCCTGAAGTCTTGTCTTCTTGATCCCTGCATAATTAGCTTCTTCTGTGAAATTGTTACCATGGGTTTGGATTTACTTTGTACACATAGCCTGGAAGCTTTTGTTGTTGGTGTGTTGTTTGACTCACTGTGCCAGTGCTCAGTACTGGCTGTATTTTCAGTGAAGCCAACTATTCCTTTTCATTCTTATTTTTCCTTTAGTGTTTGCAGTGGAGTGGGAGTTGGAGATCAATGGCAAGCCCATCCAACACTTTTTTCTTCTTCTCTCTAGGGATCTAGCTATTTTCCCCTTTGAAACAGCTGAGTGCTTTTGCCTTTGGACTGAGTGAATAAAGAAGTTCCTCTTCTGTCAATGTACTGAGTGGGCTTCACGGCAGCATTCCAGAGATGCCTACAAAATGCCATATCTAGTGTTTGTCTTTTTGCCACGAGGCATGACAGCTTCAGAAGGAATTTCCTGGGCAGTCCTATGGAGTTTATCTTTTTTCTCTGAAAGATGTTTTAGGTAGAGTACTTTACAGATTCATCACATTTCTCTAGGCAGCAGGGCCTGCAATTTAATAGCAAATTTTAGAAGTGAGTTTGGTTCATTTTTAAATGAGTTAACTTCAGTCACTGGAGGCTTCATATACGGTTGTTTATATGATCAAATGGGTTAATCAGTAGGAAAAAGTTTGGAGAAATGTTATTCAAAACATTTCATCTGTCTGCAATTAGGACTATTCCATAATAAAAATCTCTTATGCAAGAAAATCAGAAATCAGAAAATATTATAGAACTTAATTGTCCCAAATGTTAGAATTTGTTATAGAATCATAGAATAGTTAGGGTTGGAAAGTACCTTAAGATCATTTAGTTCCAACCCCCCTGCCATCGGCAGGGACACCTCACGCTAAACCATCTCACCCAAGGCTACGTCCAGCATGGCCTTGAACACTGCCAGGGATGGAGCATTCACAACCTCCCTGGGCAACCCATTCCAGTGTCTCACCACCCTAACAGGAAAGAATTTCCTCCTTATATCCAATCTAAACTTCCCCTGTTTAAGTTTGAACCTGTTACTCCTTGTCCTGTCACTACAGTCCCTGACAAAGAGTCCCTCGCCAGCATCCCTATAGGCCCCTTTCAGATACTGGAAGGCTGCTCTGAGGTTTCCACGCAGCCTTCTCTTCTCCAGGCTGAACAGCCCCAACTTCCTCAGCCTATATTTCTGTAGAAGTCTTTAAGAAAGATTAAAAAAATTGAGGTATGAGCCCATCATAAAACTCAGTTTAAAATCATAATCCACTAATTTTAATGAAACTATTCTCATACTTAAATTAGAAATACTGTCACAGACTTTACACATCAAGTTCTTCAGAGCACATAGATGCTTTCTTTTTCCTTGCTTTCACATATTCTGTTAAAATTAGCAACTACATAACATGCACAATGCCTGTTTAATGCAAGTAATCCAGAAGTCCTAGTACTTCTGCTGCTTTCAAGTAGAAGGATACATTTGCTTGCATCAACAAGAAAACATAGGTTAGACACAATGAACAGACCTCAACTTTTTTTTCTATTTGAAGCCAATGAAAGCAGAATAAGTCCCGTATATAATGAGCATAACTTCAAGTAAAGCAAAATCCAACATAAGGTTCCTGCTTATCTTCCATTGAATGGGTGTCATTGCCTATTTCTACTCCCACTCTTTTCATGTAGGATCATATCAGGCTTGTTTTTTCCATATTCTAATTTCAGGCTTGTTTTCTTTACAGCAATAAGCCAGTCTAAGCACCAAGACTGAGGAGACTGGATAAAGAGCACAAATGCTTTCATCTTGTAAAGCAATCTCACAGTACCCTAAAATGTATCCTTTCAGTATCTGGCTTAAACACCTTTAATGTGTCCTGAGGCAAACATAGGGACAACGAAGAATGCAATAAAATTCCATTCCATTAAACCACAACAAAAGCACAAGTCTTTTGGTTGCATTCCCAGCATAAGGTATTCTGAACATCATAGCACAGGACCTTGTTCCTGAGCTAAGGCTAATGAAGATACTGTCCTAAAACAGGTCTACCTGATCTGGACACCAAAGGAACCTGAATGGTTTAGGAGGTGGAACTGGATTTTGTACTACTGTTAGGCCCCAAAACAATAGCTGTTTCAAGCTTTACCACAGATCATATGAAAACCAGAATACATAACTACTGTTGATGAAAAAAGGTCCAAATCTGGATTTAAATTATAGATAGAATATATAGACACTTACTTCACTGGCAAATAGGCAGGAAGCTATGGGGGCTATTAATCAGAAAGTTAATGCTTAATCTGGGCTCAACATAAACTTTTTATAAGCCTTTGCCTCCACCGTCCTTCCCAGTGACAGTAATCCTTAAAAAGTAAATTTATGCCTAAAGAGCCTGAAACAGATTGAGATATTATGAAATCTAGAGTACTGCAGTAGAGTAAGCTCTTCTGCACTTTGTGAAGACAAGGTATCTAATGCTTAAAGTGCTGGCATATATTGCAAGGCACTTTGGATATTTTACCCTTTCTTTACTACTAGATTTCCTTCCTGCATAATTTTGACCAAGTCACTTGAATTTGTGAGTTAAATTTAAAACAGAAAGATTGAAACTGCCCCATCTTACAGTGGTAGAGGAGATGATATTTAGGTCTTTTAATATAAGACTGGCAGAGGCACCATAGACAGATGAATGGTAAATTGAAGAAATGTCATTAATAACCCCCAACAAATTAATAACTAGCCCATAAGCCATTACCTTTGTGTCCTCTATATCAAATTCACCATGCATAATCCTTTCTTGTGCTGAGCTCTGCTGATAAAGGAAGGATTCGTTAAAAATTATTTAGCATTACTCATTACGGAAAACATACAGGGCTCCTGCTTGTCAGCAGAGGTTTCAAGCACTAGTCTAAAGACTTTGGAAAAAAATATAAAAAATACCTGAGTTTAAAAGGAATGGGGGGAAAAAAAGAACGTTTTTTTCTACACTTCAGCAGGAGCTTCAAGAAACCAGTTTGGTTTTCAGTAGTGTCCCTGTGAATAGAAGCCAGATGGTCTTTAAACCAGCATTCCCCCCACCATTTTAGGCATGAAAGCCACTACTCTGATGGAGCTACAAGGAGGAGAGATAGGGATGGCAGGATACAGGCAGGGCACAAAGGAGACATAAGAAATCCTTTAAACGGGGAATGAAACACACTGTTTGACAGCTAGAAAGGGGGGGAGTGTCAGGAAGGTAAAAGGGCAGACTCCATAGGGGTAAGCAGAAATAATGAAGTGTAGAGTAACAGGATGTGAAGGGGTTATAATGATCATGGTAGCCAAGTGTGTAATTTGCAGTGAATAATTGATCCAGTGCCTTTATATTTTATCTTTTTTTTTGACTGTTTCTCATCAAGAAGATCACAATTTTCTTGCATCTGTTCCATCCTGATGATTCAGTGAATGATTTCTGCAATTGAAGCTTGGTCTGTATATTGAACACAAGTAAAATTCATTGTGAATATACAATATCAGAAATCCTAGTTCAGTTTTGATGGAACACATAAATCACATGGTATTTTGTATTTTCTCTAATTAGTGAGTGTAACTCTAACAATTGCTGTGACATTTCTCCCAATTATGTATTCAGAATATGTTTTTCATGAATATTCTTTTAAAATGGACTTTTTCTCCAAATGCTTATGACAATAAACTCATTGGCAAGAATATTACTGCAGTTTTTAACAACCTGGGGACTTAAAATTCCATGGTGCTTTTTTGTTAAAGGGGAAGTGATGACATGAGAGACCAGCCCAAATTCCAGCATATATACTTACTCTCCCCACAGAAAAATATCTAATTCAGTCTTCATTAAATGAAATAGGTCTCCAGGCCTCTGCTTGCCTCTAACTGTAGAGACACTCATATATTTGTGACTGAAAGTAAATGTGCAGATTTCTCGGATATGAGATGGGCTCAAAATACCTCCATACCAAAAAGTCCTAACTGCCTATCATGGAAACTAGAGGGAGAATTACATGCTTAATAAGCAAGTGCTTGGAATCAGAGGGAATTGTTGCCATGCAGGGGGCCCTCAAAAGCATGGAAAAATGGGCTGAAATGAAAATCAGAGTCACTAAATTAAATTGCAGAGCCCTGCACGCAGGGAGAAATAACCCCGTGCACCAAAATACCCTGGCGGCCAACTGACTGAACAGCATCTTTGCAGAAATGTCTCTGACACTGCTGGAAACCAAGCTGACCATCAGCAGGCAATGTGCCCTTCTCTTAAGAAGGCTGATGGTATCATGGGCTCCATGACGAAAGGCATGAGATTGCAGGGCAAGCAGCATAATCCTTCCCTTTGCTCAGCACAAGTGAGACCATACTTGGAGTGCTGTGGCCGGTGCTGTGCTCCCAAGCATAAGAGACACACAGACATTCTGGAAAGAATCCAGTGAAAGGTCATGAAGATGGAATGGCTGAAGCATCTTCTATTGTAGAGAGCTATGACTCTTTGGACTACAGAATAGAATAAGATAGAATATTTCATTCAGAGAAAATTTAAAAGGATCATCTAGTTTTCCCTTTCTTCAAAGTAGTTTTGACATTCGCCCTTTTCCAATCCTCAGAAACCTGTCCTGAGCACCATAACTTTTTGAAAATGCCGTTAAATGACTTTTTCCATATTTCTTGGGACCTCTAGGTGTGTCCCATGTGCTTCCATGGATCTGTGTATGTCAAATTTGCCAATGTGATTCCCAGGTGATCTTTCTGTATAGTGTGTAGTATTACAGTCCTTAAAATCTGCTGCCAGGCAAAACATCCTTTACTGCTAGGTTACTGATCCCATTCAACAGTGGACACAGTTTTTCTGGAGCCTTTCTTTTGCTGCTACTGTTCATATAGAAGTTTTTATTGCTGGTTTTTATATCCATAACCATTCAACTCCAGGTGAAATTTGAATCTGCTATTTTAACATTGCATGTTCAGGCAAAACTTCTATATTCCTTCTGGTGGCATATTGTGGTTTTCACCTCCTACCCACTACGTTTTTTGTATTTTAACTGAAGTCAACCAAGTCGCCCTCTCACCAGAGCTGCTCAACATCCTTCACACTGGAATAGATCTTTCTGTTGCTCTAATTTTGTCCTTAATGAGATATCCAACACCCTTCTGCCCTCCAGGGCAGTATCCCATGAGACCTCAACACCAGTTCCTTGAACATGATAGTCTGTCCTCCTGAAGGCAAGAGTTGTTCGTTATTCTGCTACTTGCTTTCTTCATTTCTCTCAGGGTCTTCACCTCCACTATTTCATCTCAATGAAGTTATGCACAAACATGGAAATGAGATTTAAGGCTAGGTACAAAACTGGCCATATGACCTTGTCTGAAAGGAGATTGTGGAAATTAATTACACTATTAATAGTGGTAGAAACCATATAACATGTGCTAACAGAGTTTGATGAACATTATTTTCCCCAGCCAAATAAGGCCATTTTATGAACTTATTGCTGTTGCTATTTTTAAATTAAACTAACAAATATGAAGACAAAACAAATATTTATCTCACAGAGCTTAACTTTCAGGTATCCACAATTAACTCAAGAAGTATTTAAGCTTACCAAATAAAATAATGTGTTTTTTCTTCAATAAAATTTAGCTATTTCAAAGATAAGGTGTGGAAAGGAATAGATCTGCTCTTGGTGAAAGACCTGCAGATAAAAAAAGGCAGATATGTCCACCATAAGGCAGATATGTCAAGCCTCACCTGCAGAGAAGTGAGACTGATGTAATTGCCTCCTCTCTCACTCTCTTCCCCTCCTAGAGAGGTGTGTATTTCACTCATTTTCAGCACAGCATCAGAACCATTCTTTTGATCCACGACCACCACACACCAGATGTGGCAGGACAGAAGCAGCCTCACCTGGGATCAGGTGATGTCTGTGTGTCATTCCTGAGGTCACAGAGCAGGACACAGGACAGAAACTGCAGTGCCATCCAGCACTGCAATGTATCCCATATGGCCAGTCTCATTTATTAAAAGGCAATTTACCAGAGAGACAGCTTTCCCAGAAGTGTGGGATTTGTAGAGCTTTCTTCTCTGTGGGTTCTCTGCTGTCCACAAAAGTATGAGGTCATATTTAGTGGCACTTCTAGGGAGCTTTCGTATTTTCTGTTGGACATTTAAATTCTGTGGAGTTCTAAGAACTAATTCTTAGGTCTAGCTTTCCTTATCAAATTTATTTGAAACTGGCAAGCATACCAAAATACCTTCTGGGAGGGACTGGGTGGGGAGGGAGCTGGAAGTAGATTAATATAGGAATTATAATTGCAAATCTTTTATTTTGTAAGGAAACCATTTTATATACATTTAAAAAAGATAAAAAAATAAAAATAAAAAAGGAATAACAGAACATGAATTGACAAAAGCATCACAGAAGATGAAGGTACCTGAAGCTGAAACTTTCTCACATCCAAAATCTTCCAGAGTTTACTAAGAAAAAAAATGTCAGACATATTTGCAATGATTTGAATTTGATTCTTCATAGACTATGTAATGACCTGATGTGTAATCCCAGTAATGCAGAGGAGGCTTATTCAACTGGAACAAGGTGGCAGAATGTTGCAAATACGAACATCATTCTGAGACCGTATTAAAATACAGATAACTGGCAAAAAGAATATCTGACGTATAACTTGCATTTGTGGATAAACCACCGTACTGATTCTCCTGAGATACAGGGCAAAACAAGACAAGCCAAGGCAGAGAACTGAAGCTGGTAGCATGTCCTGCTCTACCTTGTATGGAGAATGCAGTCACCATAAGCTGTATGCAGTATTCTCAGGGAAATAAGGGCAACTTCCCAGAGAGGGAGAGTTTTGTAAGGGAAGACAAAGTTTGCAATAAATTTGAATGTGCTGCCTATAAAAAGATTGAAACAGAGAGTACTATAATCTTGCAGGACCACTGTGGAATAAATTAGTGACCTGATGTCAGCAGATGACCCAACAACAAATGGGCCAACACTTTACCCAGATGAAACTTGCAGCAGCACTTAAACTGGGGAGGGAAGTGATGGGGAAGTAAATCAGAATCTGTAATTATCCAAAACCAATTAAGACCATTACAAACCTTAACTGATCATGTATGTTTACAACATGGCACCTTTTCTTTCCAAGACAAAAGAATGCAACACTTGAGGTATTTGTATGCAAAGGAGCCATCACATGTAATCCATAATGCCACCTGGAAATTTTTGCCGCAGTTTTAGACTTCTGATTAAGAAGAGTTTCAAGATTTACTAACATATGCATGAGACCAGCACCATTAGTTGAGGACTTATGACACTTCCAGCACTGAATACACATTTACTAAGCTGATTGTTCTAGTTATCAAGTAAGGACTCCAGCTGGACTGTGAGACCATTAAAGTACTAGAAATATTTTGGAGTATGAAGGAACCTACTGATTTTACCAGCTGTCTTTTTAAAATTTGTGTATAACCAGTAATGGGATGTGATTTGGTAAGTTCAGATGAAGTCAAGAAGTTTGTCTTTTAGGTATTATGTATACTGCTTCATCATTGGTATATTTATTTATTTATTTATTTATTTTAATAGCCCTTACAACAAAGATTCACCCTAATAAACAGTGAATTGCATCAGTTTATTACTCATGTAAAAGGTATGTTTCTTCCCTAAAGTCTGAGCTTGACTTTCAAAAAAAACCCCAAAACCCAAACTTCAAAGCTGGAACCAATCACTGAAAATTACTGGAATTGAACGGCTACAAAATATAGTCTGCCTTTGCAAGGACATCTCATTTGCCTTTGTATCTGTTTGATTTCTTCTTGTAGCAGGACGGAAGTCCGTGCCACCCACTGGAATACTAAACCTTTTTAAGAAGTGATATGTGACTTAACTGTGTATTCAATTTACTTACTACAGCAAACATAATTTTCAAAACACAGATGAATAAACAGACTTGTGATTTTCTTCCTTCTTTTCTAATAATCAAAGAATCATAGAATCAGCTATGTTAGAAAAGACTTTTAAGATCATCAAGTTCAACCATTACTGCCAAGACCACCAAATGATAGAAAGAGAAGGAAGCATGTGAGGTCCTAAAGTTTCTGCTTTGGTATGAACATGTAGTATGAAATCATTCACTTCCCATATTAAAATATATCAGGATTGTTTTGCTTCCAAGTCTCTGGTTGGTAGAGTTGTACAGAACATCGTTTCTCTAATGAGTGAGAATATTCTTCCACTTTCTAGTTTAAATTTATTTTCAGCACTTTATACCCATTTTCTTTTGTGCAAACATTGCCCGTTAGCTTAAATAGACCTTTTCCTTCTCTCATATTCCCATTAAAACTTCCCTGATGTTATTTTAGTCAGCAATCAAATCCTCCCTCATATCCCTTTCATTTTGAAAGGCTCAACAAACCAAGCTTTCTAGAGCACTAAGAAAACTTCTCCATTCTCTTGACCTTCTAAGTAGCCCTTTTCTGCATTTGTTCCACTTTGAGCTTTATATCTGGGATTTCATAGCTCATTTATATTAAAACTTTACATGGAATTGGCAAATATGCGTATGAATTTCTTGTCCCTGCACTTAAGAACAATGTTGAAGGTTAGAAAATAGTCTGTTGGCAGCGTTCTTGATCTTTCTGATCTCTGCTCTTGACAAGCTATAATTTTGGGGGCAGTTTGGCTTTTTTTTTTTTTTTTTTTAAGTATTTAAATTTACTTTAAAATGTAGGGAAATTATATGCTAGTTATGAGATACACAATAATGACCTCTACAGACTGAACTCCAAGTGCATATTTGCCTATAAACTCAGAATGGAAATGTGATGACTGAGCAGTCCCATTCCTCTCCCCTCCTCCCAAACCACCTCTAGTATCAGGGAATTTTATCCTTTTATTTGAAAGAGGGTATTGTTGTTCTTCTAAATAAGCAAAAGACTTGTTAGCCGATCAAATAAATGTGTCATGACAATGTTATGACTTCTCAAGCTCACACATGCATGGATAGCATAGAACGCTCAGTAAGACAGCACCTAGGAGCTTCTGCAGGTTGAACAGAGAGAGTTATATCAAGTGAGGAACATTACTGTCAAGAAATTACAACCTCAGCATTGACATAAATGTTGACAGCACCATTTCCACTGATAGTGGTATCAGAGCAGATTATGATTCACACAGGACTGCCCAAAGAGTGATGATTTAGATAAAATGCTCCCAAATAAGAAAAAAAATCTGAGAGGAAAACTGCAGATGACAAGGATTTTATCAGACCAGAGATGGAGCACTCTTTCTCTTCTGTTCTCAAAGACATCCTGCCTGTAGAGATAAACTAACCATACGGAAATCTTTTTCTCCACCCATTCCTTTCTTGATGATAGCAAGAAGCATGATAGTAGGGCATGATAAATCCTAGGTAGTGCCTGAGGGTGAGTAACTGCAAATAATGTCATTTTTCCAATACTTTCCTACAAAGCTTTGAAGAACACAGGGCCAAATCTGCTAAGAGTGTGACCTGAATGAAGCCAGTAAAAAAGTCTGAGGAATTAACATGTCCCATAATTTCCAAATGCAACATTTGAATTTTTCAGCCTGATAAATAGCAAATGAGTGTCTTGAAGAGTCTGAATTTACTGCAGTGTAGAATTTGGGATGTGGGCTTTTCATGTGTTTGGATTCCCCCACCATCCTTCTTTCCTATTTCATACATATTCCCAACTCTCACTTTCTCACTTTCTCTCATCCCTAAATTAAAAACAAAAATAGAAAAGGAACATGTTCATATCTAGTGTATATAAGCATATATATAGTGTATATAAGAGGGTGAGTTACTGCAGAAAAATCATCTTTCAAATAAGGAAAACAATCACACTGCAGTCTAGCCAGGGATTTCAGGCAAAGGGGTTTTACTGCTCTAAGAAATTTATGAACTTTTATTTAAAAACACAAGTGATGAAGTACTCTCTAAGTCATAGACTAGCAGATAGCTCCATCGGAAATAAACTTATTGTGAGACAGTGGGAATACACAGGTGTGAGGAAGTCCAGTTTTGAGGGTGGATTAACATAATTGTCACTGCTTGATATGTGCTCCGGGGCCAAAATAGAAGGTATATGCTTGTGTAAATGGTAAGAATGACATGTAGAATATACAGTTGAAGAATGATGTCATAATGTTAATTTTCTGACATTTGGATCTACACTGTGTCCCATAAAAAGATTTGTTCTTGATATCAACCAAGATAGACTTCTTAATTCATGGTTCCAGGTAGGCAAAGATTGAATACTAGTCCTATGGCTTATTATATTGATGAATTTACATGTATATTTAACAGAAATAGAAAAACTGTAGGAAAGAACAATGGAAAACTTCACTATTTTTTTTCAAATGTGAAATTAAATCTGATTTTGATAAAAGGAAGTATTTGGTAGTATTCCTCACTTCAGTTTTTAAGAAAAGTAGCATTCGTTTTTCATTGTAATTAAGCTAAATAGAGGAACTCTAAAACAGACTGGAGAAGTAGAAATTGCAAGACAGAAAGAGTGATGCACAAATACAGGACTTTTCCCACCACAGATAAATTTCAGCTGACCATATTTTGTAGTATGATCACCCTGAAGGCAATCTCTTTGTAATGCTAGTGTATCTAGGAGTAGAAGAAGAAAAACTTGCATGCTTGATTTTAAAGATAAAATAGAAATAGCTCATGTAGGTTAAAACTAACAAGTACCCTGAAAGTTTATACAATATAGACTGATATTAGTCTACTCTTCAATCCCTTGGTGCTTTGTGCAACCTGGTCTATTGGAAGGTGTCCCTGCCCATGGTAGGCGGTTGGAACTGGATGAGCTATAAGATCTTCTCGAGCCCACACCATTCTGTTATCCTACAATTTTCAAAATCTCAGCTTCCCTCAGTTGTTGTAAAAATCCCACTTTTTTTTTTTTTTTTTTCACATCAAATGTGCTTCCATTCTGTTAATTTGAAAACACCTATTGAATATACCTGTAGGTAGAAGATCAGAAGTTTAGCCCTGATTATCAGTATCTTGCAAAACATTCCACATACATCTATATTATTTAATTCCTTCTAATTTTGAACTTTCTAAACTTTTACATACAGTCTGATAAAATATTTAATACTCGTAGTCAAATGTTTAAAATTTTAAATACTCGTAAAGGTATCTTGAAATCATCAAGTACACTCACTGGGAAATTTTCCTCTGATCTGAAAAGTGGAAGAACTACTCTAAGTCAAGAGGACAAGTACGTACTGAAGTTATAACTGAACAAAAATCACGATTAGGTCACTCTTTTTGTATTCAAACTTCAGATATCCCTGGCACAGACTAAAAAAAAGCCTGACAATTAATCACTAAGATCTTTCTGTATGTGTTACAGTATGTGTACAATCAAATTTTATCTTTTCTAATTTGCAATATTCAATGAAATGTAACTTCATTTCATTCTTTATCCTTCATTTGTACTTCCACAAATTATAACAGGTTTACGATCTCATCTTCTAATCTGCCTAAGCTGTGTTCAGTGTTCAGGCAGCCTTAAGTAATACCCTTCTTATTCTTTGGTCATGGGAGGGACTAAGTCTGCTCTTTATACAACAATTTTTAGGCTGCTCCAAGTAATGTTGCTAAAAAAAGACATGAGAGACTAATAAAGTTTCCTGCCCATGCTCTTAATCACCCATGTAATCCATTCTCTATTGACCAGAGATGAGATATTTGAGAAACTAGCCTGTATCCCAAGATTTGGCCTTCAAATTTTCTTAGAGAAACAACATTTTTTCACTGCAGGAATTTAAAAAAGCAGAAAACTATTTAACAAATCTACTCACCTTTATTTCTTCTTTGAGATAAAAAAGAAAGGAAATGCCAATATAATACATGTCCATTCCTTGCAAATGCATATCCTGTATTTTAAAACCCTTGCCTTTTTAGCAGGCTGCGTTTGGGAAGCTGGAGAGTGATGTGGAGGTTTAAAGCAGCACAGGAGATGTGGGGAGAGCTTTCTGGAATGTAAATGTTGCAGTACGGTAATTATTTTTATGATCCAGGTTTAGAGGGAAAGGCAAAATGAATTCTAAAAGGGGAAATGAAGAAGAAGAGGGAAGAAAAGCAACAGGAGAAGAAAACAGCTTGGAAGGTGAAGAAGAAAAAGGAAATATGAAGGAGGAATATGAATGAGAAGGAATTAGAGGAAGGGGTGTTACTTTTAAACCTTGTAATACCCCTTTGCCATTTCTAATAGCACGCCACAGGCTGTTTTGTGTGTTTTCAAGGCCCCAGGTCTGTGGCTTGCCAGGCTTGCACTAGCTGAACTTTTCTTAACCTGCCTGCAGCTTTGTTTCATATGTTTTAGTGGTAACTGCAATTTTTCTAATTACAAGGTGACCATGATTGGTTTTGTCTACTTTTTTTATCTTTGTGTGATACAACCACAGCTATATATAGGTAGAAAGAAGAGATGCTTGTGGCTCTGACACAATGACATAGTGTAGAGAAATACAGACCTGGTATTGTAACAGAAGCCTTGAGAACATGGAATGTGTGACACAGTGCAGAGGTGTGGGGTGATAATAGGTAGGTCACAGGCAGGGACTTAAGACCCCACATCTATAAACAACCCATCCATGGTCAGTTAAAGAAACACAGACCTAGAGCTGGGTGAAACTATTTTTAGGAGTAACAAAGAGAATAAAGAAATAATATATAACATTCATAAAAGGGAATATCTATAGTACATTCAGGTGTAACATAGGTGCACACAAATGAAGGAAGAGCAAGGTGAGAAAGCATGTATGTGAAAATGACCTGAAATGGATCCCAGTTAGAGGATGAAAAAAAAATCAATGTCAGCATTCTATTTTTCCTATCCAAGGACTCCAGATGCCCATCATCATCCCCTGGCAACACCAGAAAGAAGCCACCAACTTTGAGAAACAGAGACATTAGGGCAAGGTGAACATAATAACAAGATGATGGGTAGAAACTAAGATATGTGTATATTAAAGTTTTAATCCTATAACTATTATTGTTTATTTTCTGTAATAATATATTGACTAATAATGATTCTTGGATTAGATTGTTAGAATTTCAACTATACTAACAATAAATTTGTAGCTTCATACACAAGCTATGCTTCTTTACCCATAAAACATGATTTTATTTTATTTATTTTATGTATTTTATTTTAGTTTATTATTTTTTAATAGCAGAAGGATAAAAAAGGAAAGAGAAAACAGAACTGGAAGGAGTTCAGAAAAGGAAATTAAAAGGGAAGGAGAAGGAGGATGCAGGTAACAATATCTAAATATACAAATATTACTAAGTAAAACAAACCTGGTTTTATCAGAGATGAGGAAAAAGGGAAATAGAACAATATTAACTGCAAACTTCCTTACATATACAACTCCTTAGGTTAGAAAGTGCTAAAAGTAAGTGTTTGGCTTAAAAGTAAGTGTTGGTTATCGTCTTGCATTGTATCCTAGCACAGTGGTCAGCTTTGGAAGGACTTGAAAGACTTTTCCTGTCTTTTTGCAACCAACTCTAGAGGCCCAGTCTTAGGAGTATTACCTACACAGCAAAGAAATGAAAATTGCTCTCTCCTTTTATTATTATTATTTGTTTACTCAGCAGAGAAATGTGTGTTGAAATTTATTGCTGATACAGAAAGAAATACAAATGATCTGCAGTAGTGGGCCGTTATTTTAGACCTCCAAAGTCATTTGGCATTGAGCTGCAATTATACAAAAGCCTCTGTAAGGTGACTCCTGCTGTTCTTCACCACTGGGCTCTGCAGGCAGCAACATTGCAATGCAAAGATAAAACAAAATAAAGAAGGAAGAAGATTTCAATTTGGTGTGAATTGACTTTAGTGGAGCTGCATCAGTTTACACTGATGGGAGATCTGTTCCAAGAAGTCTACAGCACTGACCTTACCTTCTCCTCTAGGCAAACATTGCATTGACTTTGCTGCAATTCGGTTTCCAGTTGTCTGCATTTTATTTCTAGTTTGCTGTACTTGGATGGCGGTGGGGTTTTTCTTCCCACTTTGCCTGTTTGTTTGTGCTTCTAAGCTCCAGCTCTTGAAATAAAAAAAAAAAAAAAAAAATTAACAAAGTATTAATAATAATAAAAAAAAATCATCACTTAAATACACAAACCACATTAAAAAATAATAATAAAAATCTACATCCTTAAATATATTATTAAGTAATAATAAAAGATGAAGGGAAGAAATAGTAGAGATTTTTTAAGCCAACACCTTTTTTAGGGGTATAGCTATATTTTATAGGAGTTTCATCATGTGATTACCTAAATTTCATGGTAGGAATGTCAGATACTCTATACTGTTACAGTGTTATTCATCTCAGCAGATTTAGAGTTAACATGGAAAACACAAAAAAATAAAGCTTTGTCAAGAGTTTTTATTCTGAGAAAATGAACTGCAACAGAATCATGCCTCTTCTTTGGCAGTGAATGATGTTATGTATGTGTATTCACATGCGTGTGTAGAGATGCTGGATGCATGATTCCTGTGTGTGACTGTCATTCATCAGACTAGCTTTTCATTCATATTACAGTATCTAAAATTCCTGAGGGGTGAGTCTGGCTGGCTTCAAACCATATCTTCTTCTCAAACCTGCACTTGTTTGAATTTTAAATAAAAAAAAAAAAGGAAGAAAGAGGCAGCTAATACGTATGTGTGTGGGAAACTGCAGCACACCTCTTGCTTTCATGCTCTAGCAGAAGGAAAGACAGTGCCATGCTTACCCACCTTGTTAAATTTTTAACTCCAGACACCCATGCACTGCCTCACATTGAGAATGGAGCAACTGCTACTTTGTTTGGACTTCAGTAAGCAGCTTGTTCAAGTGATCCAATAGAAGGTAAAATAAGGACAGAAATCAAGATTAAACAGAGAAAAAATACAATACTTATCTACCCGAATTAAAAAAAAAAAAAAAGTAGAAACAGTACTGCAACTTTAATTAATTTAAAGTTTAATTTAGTTTTAATTTAATATCAGAATTTAACAGTGAATTAAACAGAAGCTGAATCAGAGTTAAGGCTAGAAAAAATGTTTGTTTGGATAGCTAAACTAAGAGCATCCATTTTCTCATTTCTGTCAGGCAGGAATCTTATGCATGATTTGTTTATTTTTTTTTTGGTGTGGGGTTGGTTGTTTGGGGTTTTTTTGTTTTTGTTTTTGTTTTTTTCTGGGTATTTTCAAATCCAGGCATTTTCTAGCACTCATTCATTCACCTGTTGCAAGCGAGGGTGAAGGGATATATAAGAAGACTCTGCAGGTTAATGTATGGCTACGTGACTGGTGCCAAAGGCAGGGGTTTGGGTTTTTCAGTCACGGGCTGCTGTATGGGACACCTGGTTTGCTGGTGACAGGCGGGATACACCAGTCCCAGAGAAAAAAAAGGGTTTTGGGGCAGGAGTTAGCAGGGCTTATTGACAGGGCTTTAAACTAGTTAGGAAGGGGGGAGGGGATTTAACTGGGCCTGTTGGGGACAAGCCCAAGAGGAACATGCTAGGGATTGAAGGATGGCGGGCTAAGGAGGACTATCAATCTCTTGTTTCACTTGTGGGAAAGGATAGCTCTTTAGACCCTGTCCCGCAGGGGAAAAAGGGTACTAGGACTGGCTCCCTGAAATGCCTGTACACCAATGCACGCAGCATGGGGAATAAACAGGAGGAGTTAGAAGTCTGTGTGCGGGCTAAAGGTTATGATCTAGTGGCGATTACAGAGACATGGTGGGACAGTTCACATGACTGGAATGTGGTCATGGATGGCTATGTCCTTTTTAGGAAAGATAGGTCAGCGAAGCGAGGTGGTGGAGTTGTTCTTTACGTGAGAGAGCAACTAGAATGTATTGAGTTCTGTCCGGGGTCGGATGAGGAGCAAGTGGAATGTCTGTGGGTACGAATCAAGGGGCTGACTGGCACGGGTGATACAGTTGTGGGGGTCTATTACAGACCTCCTGATCAGCACGAAGGAGTTGATGAGGCTTTCTACAGGCAACTGGAAGTAGCCTCGCGACTACATGCCTTAGTCGTCGTGGGGGACTTTAATTACCCCGATATTTGCTGGAAGACTCACACAGCCAGTCATTCACAGTCTAGGAGGTTCCTCGAGTGCATTGATGATAATTTCTTAATGCAAATGGTGGACGTACCAACTAGGGGAGCAGCGCTGCTAGATTTAGTACTCGCCAACAAGGAGGGTTTGGTCTAAGTGGTGACGGTCAATGGCAGCCTTGGCTGCAGTGACCATGAGATGGTGGAGTTTAGGATCCTGTGTGGGAGGAATAGAATACCTAGCAAAGCCACAGTTCTGGATTTCCGAAGGGCCAACTTTGGCCTCTTCAGTCAACTGCTAAGGGAAGTCTCATGGGAAAGTGTACTAGGCGGTAAAGGGGCTCAAGATAGTTGGTTAGCATTCAAGGACCGCTTCTTCCAAGCTCAGGATCGGAGCATCCCAATGAGTAGGAAGTCAAGTAAGGGATCTAGGAGACCGGCGTGGTTAAACAAGGAGCTGCTGGGCAAACTCAAGTGGAAAAGGAGAATCTATGGATTATGGAAGGAGGGGCTGGCCACTTGGGAGGAATATAGGACAGTTGTTAGAGGATGTAGGGAGGCAATTAGGACAGCTAAGGCCTCCTTGGAACTCAATCTTGCTAGTCGGGTTAAAGACAATAGAAAGGGCTTCTTCAAATACATAGCAAATAAAACTAAAACAAGAGGCAATATAGGCCCACTGCTGAACGAAGTGGGTACCCTGGAGACAGAGGATATAAAGAAGGCAGAGGTGCTGAATGCCTTCTTTGCCTCTGTCTTTACTCCTGCAGACTCTCCCCGAGGGCCCCGGATTTCTATAGCCCCAGAAGGAGTCAGGACAAAGGAGGAGTTTGCTTTGGTAGATGAGGATTGGGTTAGGGATCAGCTATGCAAACTGGACATCTGTAAATCGATGGGTCCGGATGGAATGCACCCACGGGTGCTGAGGGAGCTGGCGGAGGTCATTGCTAGGCCACTTTCCATCATCTTTGGTAAGTCGTGGGAAATGGGCGAGGTGCCTGAGGATTGGCGGATGGCAAAGGTCACACCAATCTATAAGAAGGGCAAGAAGGAGGACCCGGGTAATTATAGACCGGTCAGCCTTACCTCCATCCCTGGAAAGATGATGGAACAACTTATTCTTGACTCCATCACTAGGCATATCAAGGATGAGGGGGTCATTAAGAACAGCCAACATGGTTTTATGAGGGGGAAGTCATGTATGACCAACCTTATAGCCTTCTATGAGGAAGTGACTAGGTGGAGGGATGATGGTAGAGCGGTAGATGTGGTTTTTCTTGATTTCAGTAAGGCATTTGATACTGTCTCCCACAGCATCCTCATAGATAAGCTGAGGAAGTGTGGGCTTGACGATCAAGTAGTGAGGTGGATCGAGAACTGGTTGAAAGGAAGAAGGCAGAGAGTTGTGGTCAATGGCGCAGAATCTAGCTGGAGGTCTGTGACTAGTGGAGTTCCTCAGGGGTCGGTGCTGGGACCGGTGCTGTTTAATATTTTCATCAATGACCTGGATGAGGGAACTGAGTGCACCCTCAGCAAGTTTGCTGATGACACAAAACTGGGAGGAGTGGCTGACACACCAGAGGACTGTGCTGCCATTCAGCGAGACCTGGACAGGCTGGAGAGTTGGGCGGGGAGAAACTTGATGAAATTTAACAAGGGCAAGTGTAGAGTCTTGCATCTGGGGAAGAACAACCCCGTGTACCAGTACAGGTTGGGGGTTGATCTGCTGGAAAGTAGTGAAGGGGAAAGGGACCTGGGGGTCCTGGTGGATAGGAGGATGACCATGAGCCAGCAATGTGCTCTTGTGGCCAAGAAGGCAAATGGCATCTTAGGGTGCATTAGAAAGGGAGTGGTTAGTAGGTCAAGAGAGGTTCTCCTCCCCCTCTACTCAGCCTTGGTGAGGCCGCATCTGGAATATTGCGTCCAGTTCTGGGCCCCTCTGTTCAAGAAGGACAGGGAATTGCTTGAAGGAGTCCAGCGCAGAGCCACAAAGATGATTAAGGGAGTGGAACATCTCCCTTATGAGGAGAGGCTGAGGGAGCTGGGTCTCTTTAGCTTGCAAAAGAGGAGACTGAGGGGTGACCTCATCAATGTTTACAAATATGTGAAGGGTAGGTGTCAGGATGATGGAGCTAGGCTTTTTTCAGTGATATCCAGTGATAGGACAAGGGGCAATGGGTGTAAACTGGAACATAGGAAGTTCCACGTTAACATCAGGAAGAACTTCTTTACTGTAAGAGTGACAGAGCACTGGAACAGGCTGCCCAGGGGGGTTGTGGAGTCTCCTACACTGGAGATATTCAAGGCCCGCCTGGACAAGTTCCTGTGTGATGTACTGTAGGTTACCCTGCTCTTGCAGGGGGGTTGGACTAGATGATCTTTTTAGGTCCCTTCCAACCCTTGGGATTCTGTGATTCTGTGATTCTGTGATTCCTGTGGGCTGTAACTCTCACAAGATGGAGTTCTGTCATCTGGGTTGTATTTTCAGCTAAAATGCAGTGGTTTCAGAATTTCTGGTGCCCGTTACTGTGTCTCTTACTCTGGTTTAGTTTTTGTAGATAAACTTAGTTGTATCTCAATTTAACTGTGCATAAAATAGTTGTAAATGTGTTTATTTCTCACAGTGTTTGGAGAAATTATTTCTTGTGTATTCTCTCTCACTCACTTTTATTGTTCTTTCATTCTTACTTTATATTTCCCTATCTGTCTTATAACCAGCCATTAGAGTGAAATCCATCCTCTATTGAAGACAACAGTAAATGTCCCTGACTTTGTTATTTTATATATATAATTATAATGTCTTTCGAAAAGACATTGTGCTTTCAGTAAGTCTCTGATCTATACCACCCAGTTCACTTGGAAGTGACTGGCCCTTAGCCAGTCAGATTCTGTGGCTAGAAACACTTCTGGAGAAGGGCTCTCCTCTCAAAAGAAAGATGTCCAACTAATGTGGAAAGAATTTCCCTCAGGAGGTACTTACTTTTCTCCACTGACTATGGAAGGAATCTAGGCATGTAGCTTAGATGAGGTGCCTATTTTTCAGAGTGATAAACTTAGTCGAAAAGAATGGGAAGAATTCATCTCACTTAGGTTTAGACATGTAAGTTAGATTTCAGTATGAACTAGTCATTCTAATAAGTAAAGGAGAGATATAAGCACTTTTGCTTATTCCTCAGGGCTGTTCATTTCATCCTAAAATGGCTTGTTAAAATAGGTCAGATGACTTCAGACTTCCAAAACTGAGACAGATTAATCTGGTCTGTATGTTCAAAAGTACTCGGCACAAAAAGGCTTCGATTTTAGCTATATCCTGTACCATCAGTATAATGAAAATGATAAATAATCACTGTAATATTTGGTGCAAGATCTTAGAGAAGCAGAAGAAATAATAAACTTGAATTATTCTCATTACCTGACTCATATGACAATCTTTGATTTTTCTCTGCTTCTTCAGTTTTATTTCCATCCTCAGAGATTACCTGTTTAGAAATTCCTAGCTCATTTTTCTTCTGCCGTATTTTCGTGCAATAGAGCAAGCCTTGAAGTGACTGTGGACATGGTGAAGAAGAACTTCGTTACATACCTGTCCTTTTATGTCTGTTTCGCAATACCTAAATAGACAGTTTGCAGTAATATCTAGGGAAGGAGGGAGGTGGGTGCAGAGACAGAACACTGGAGTGCATTGTTTGTCAGTAGAATAAACTACAGAACCTGAGAGAAGCTGAGAGTTTCAGGTACTTACTTTAAAATAAACTGTTTTCTACTCTCCCTCCAACTGTTCATGTCAATCATCATTCTGTTTGATTGTGTGGTTTTTATTTACTTTTGTTTCAGTAAGGAAGGCTAAAATGCTGAACTTCTAAAAAGCCTTATTTTATGTTCCAAAAGGATGTAATTTTATGCTCTTTTCAGATATCTGTGGCAACTGTCAAGGCATTTTGGCCTCAAACTCTTGTCTAATCAGGATGCTCCATTTCTGATTTCATCCTGTTATGCTTACAGAGCTCAAGAGGGCATCTGTACTAGTTCAGACAGGTTTTATAGAGCTATGAAAATTAGGACCTAACTCTTGACCTTAACCTTGGATTCATTAATTTGGGTGCAGAAATGATGGACTGTTTACTGTAAGTCGTTGCTTCTTCAGAACACTGTTTTATTTTGCACCCCGTGGAGTTCATTTAATTTAATTATTTTCATTCATTCATACTATTTGCTGGTGTGAAGTGTTATTAAGAACATTTGACAGGTTCCATCAAAGAGCTCAAACCTGGTCAAATGTGGACTCAAACTTTATTTTGAAATGGCAAAGGCTTCCTACCCTAATCTTCTGTAGTCTAGTTATTATCATTCTCACCTAGAGAGTTGGAATAGCCAAGAGATGTGTTCAGTTCTTCAAAGTAAGTGTATTCTTGATTGATATTAGTGTCAATAACTATTACTGAAAGTATCTTTGGCTTACCATCCACCACAGCTGCTTGACACAGTTGTTCAAAAAAACTGAAGACTGCCTTTAGCCCTGATAGGCACTTTACATAAAAGTACACTAAAGAAAACTTCTGGGTTGAACATGAAAGAATTTAGTAGCATCCATGTACATATGCAGCTCCTTTAAGATAAAATAATAGTCTCTGAGAACAGCACTCTAAAATTCTGTAAAGAAATCCAGCATATGGATTCAGCTATTGCATATTAGCACATATTGTAGATGGATACAAGAATGGATAGAATGGACTATCAGCTGCTTTTGCCTGATTCTTTAAAGCAGCTCCAGAACACGCAAAGTTAATACATGCAGTATACTTCAAAACTATTTTTATAAGCTTCAGATCATGGATAACTTACTACCTATGCTCAAGATAAATTTCCCTTTTAATGTTATTTCTCTATGTTGCAATACCAAAGCATTACTTCAGCATTACTACTCCTACTCCTGAAAGATTGAAACTGTCATTCCCAATGAGATGGAGTTATGACTGCTCATACTGTGTAATCCCTTTCATAAAGTCATTGCTATGGCACTGTAATGTTCACTTATTTTAGTGGCTATTCAGATTGATTCTGAAAGGAGGTTATGAACTTATCCAGGGTTGTCTCTCTAAAGTCTGTATAATATTGTCAAAGAGTGATACAGTAACATAGTTAATGTGAAATTTTTGTTTCTTTGCCTGCTTCTGAGTTTTCCATTGTAGGAATTCATATTGCTTTTTTTATGCCCTTAAGAAAGGGATAAAAGGAAACAATGTACTGGGACAGAAAAAAAAAAAAAAAGAAGATTAAGAATCTGCTTTGTTGTTTGTTCATCAGCTATACTACCTGTATCTTCAGCTTCACGATTTTTACTTCAACAGTGTAATGAATGTATCCTTCTCAGTTCTGTCTTTTGGGAAAAAGTCTTTTCCATCTCCAGATGAAAAACATCAGGGAGTTAACTTATAATGTCACCACATTAATGACCTTGACATTAGGATGTATAAAGTTTCACACTTTTCTTTTTTTTTTTTGGTTGAACATGTGCCCTCTGAATCAGCAAATTGTTTCAGCAGTGTTCTGTGTAGTCTATTTAACAAAGCCATTCAATGCTTGGTAGTCTGTATGCTTTAGGATCTATCAGTCACCATTGAGGAAAGCAGCAGCCACCAAAAAAAACAGCACAAACCTACAATTTTTTTCCCTTATGCATAGTTTTTGCTTTATGTTACGTTCAGTCATGAGGTAACTTGGTTTAATTTCAATATGAAAATCTGTATTGAAAGTAAAGCTTACTGGAGTGACAGCTTGCACAGTCACCCTGAAGTAACTTGTTTAAATCCAGCGCAGATCAGTAACAATGAAGACTCTTTGGCAGGTACACAAACTCCTCGCTGGACTTCAATCCGTGCCAAAAGAGGTAAGTTCTCCTGCAGAAGTATCAAGGAGTCAGAACTCGCCTTTCACTGAGGTGAATTGATGACGTAGTCAGTAGCTGTGGCTACATTTCAAAGGTGATAACGAGAAAGAAATGTATATTGTGGGTAAACCAAATCATGCACTGCTCTGAATGGTCAGTGAAGCATTTTTTGCTATCACTGGACATAATTACAGCAATGTGTTATATTCACTGAGGAATTCCTGTACATCTTCACTCATATCAAGCAGCTGATTGTGTCCATTTTCTTATGGACACCTTTTTTATAAATGCTTTTTGTTTCCTATGAGAGGTCATTAAAACAAGACTGTGCCGGAAGGGTGAGAAACATATAAAGTTGAAGTTGTGTGAGCTTTACATTTTTCATGATTTTCCACTTATTTCTTTCTACTTGATAAATTTTCCCTCTATTTTTTGTGATCTTCAATTCTACATTGAAAGATTAAGCAAGAACCTCAAAGCCAAGAACAAATTATAAAGACATAGTCTGCTTGATATTTGGTGAACTTAAATAAACCAAACTGAAACTGAAATTGATTTTTCTGGAGGAAAAAAAAATAAAAACAACAAACCAAAACAAACAAAAAACCACAACAAACAAAAACAAACAAGCAAAAAAAAACCCAAACCAAAACAAAACAAAAAAAAAAAAACACCCAAGAAGCCAAACCCCCATATTTATAATGGGGTAAAATAATGGTAAGAAACAAAGAAAATACCCTTAAGTGTATGGACAAAAAAACCCAAAACTTTTTGAAAGTGATCTTCACTGAATATTAAATATTTGCTCACAGCTCGGTGCCTAGTCTCAAACTCTCCTCTTCTTTCCTCTCTGAAAAAAAGGTTTAATCTAGAGTCACTCTCCCCCGTATATTGCAATCATACTAATATACCAGAACCAGTCTATATATAAACATCAACTTCTATATGTCTTTAAGAGCATCAGGCACATGGACTACCACATAGCTGCAGGTTACAATTTGCAATAGGAAAAAGTCCGCAACATCACAAAGTGGAGATGGGGGTTGAGGAAAAAACAGACAAACACAAACAACACTAGCAAAACTAGCACTTCAGATACCTTACCTGTGATAATTCTCAGGAATGTGAATAGAATCATAGAATAATTAGGGTTGGAAATGACCTTAAGATCATCTAGTTCCAGCCCACCTGCCATACACATTTATATTGGGTGTATATAGGTCTCTGGTGCCATGGCTATATCTGTTCTAATGAATTAAGCACTTACATGGGGTGTTTCTGGATATTAGCAGCCAATCGGCTGCAACACTAAATTGCAATAGGCCCTAATACACTTTTGAACCACATGACTTGAGATATACCAATTTCAAGACACAGTCTGGGCTTAGCACAAGCCAGGGAAGAGTTTTCACAAGTCCATGTTCTTCCAAAGGTGAAAAGCATTTAATAATATGGGCATAGACTTTTTCTGTGCCAGTTGGCCTCACTGTCAGAAAAGAGTGCCGGGCACATTTAAACTGACAATTTCTGTGTTTATTTTCAGCTCCACCATCTTATAGATAGAGCCATAAAGATTTATTTACTGCCACTGCTAACAAAACAAAGAATCATGGAGAAGTTTAGGCTGTTGAGGCTGCTGGAAATCATCTTGTCCAGACTCTCACTCAGGGAACGGACACCTTAAGCTGCCCAGGACCATTTTTGGTCAAACTTTGAATATCATTAAAGGGCAGAGACCCCACAAAACCTTTGGGAACATTTCCCAGTGTTTGACCACCCTCCTGGAAGAAAGTTTTTTCCCATATCTAATCAGAATGTCCATTCCATATGGCTCTGAGATCATTTGTCCATGCTGTAAATTTACCAGCGGTGAAATTCACATCAGGTACCAGTCCCGTTTATGTGCTGCACAAGCCATAGAGAGCTAGCTGCTGGGGACCTAAGCATCCACAATGCCAGAGGTCAGCTATGGACAGAGCAACATAGCAACTATTCTGCTTTGGTTCCCCTGAAGGGAACCAGCTTAGAGCACACTAATAGTACTCTCAGCTTTCTATAGCAAGAATCCAAATACTGACACAAAGCACATTTGTATTACTTGCTTACCAAATCCCTAAGGTAGATGCAGCTGACATTTTGCCTTGGTATTCACAGGAGAGGGTTGGGCATTTCCAGGGGATTATTGAGAACTCGAGGAAGCGACAGCAATCTGACTACCAACCTTGGCACTGCACTGTTCTTCAAATGCTCCTTCTATTTTAGCTGTCAGCTTAACTTTCAGTGTTGACAGTTGTGGGTATGGAGATCATGGTGACTTCTGGCGTTAGTAAGATAGTGGGACTGTAGTCCTTTTAGTATCCTTGGTAATCTTTTGCACTCAGCAATTGTTTTGCTTGTGCTCTCAGTCAGTCTTATGTTTCTTTCTTCAACAAACACGTTTGCTTTTCTTAGATCTCTTTGAAAGTAAGTTGTTTGCTGATGTTTCTGAATGTATGTGTACTGAAAACCACTGAATAATGTAATGAGATAAAAGAAAGCAAATAGGGCATTTGTAAGTCTTTGCCAATACAGCAAAAGGAAAATGGAGCATAGAAAGCATAATCTGCTAAACATGACAAGGAAAAGAAGCAGGCAATTAAAGTGAAGAGTTATATATTCTGTAATGTGTGTGCATCCATGTGGAGACAAAGTATGTGTTTAAGTATGTGCACATACAGCAATAAACATATGTACAGATGCAAACACATATACAAATGAACACATGATGAATTTCTAATTAAGATGAGAGCAACATTCAAGCCTAGACTCAAAAGTTATCAGGGGCCTTGCAGAGATTCCCCCTGGAGTTTCTGAGAGCTGGGTTTAGTAGCCAGTAATTTCTAATTTCTTAGATAATATGTGGGACCGTGGTGCTGATTAGCCCTTAAATCACACTCTCCCTGGAAAAGTGAAGTCTTTAATTTCTTTAATGGTTAAAAACATGTCTCTGCTTTTCTTTTTTTTCACCTTCAGAAGCTCTTGGTTAATTGAGATCTGGCCTCTCTATTTATTTTTGGGTGCTGAGGATAAGCAATAGTAGTCCTCTTGAAGGAAAATGCAAAGGGGTCTCATATTTGGGGAATTGGTTTCTCTAGTGGGGAAATGATACATCATTTTAATTCCTACATTTTTAAAGTGATGCCTGGGGTTTTTAATCTTGAGTCTCCCTTTGACATTAATGGGAGTCATGTTGCTGAAATAAACGCGTGATGCTTTGATAATTGAAAGGGACCATGTGTGATAGAATCATAGGTACTGGAGAGGTAAAATACCTGTTCCACTAGGAGATCCTGCCAGTTTTCCTTCTAACTCAGGAAATGAAGAGATTTACAGCTCGTTTATTAATGTATTGTTCAGCCCATCTATAAATGAGTTAGAATAGCTGCCTTCAATCCATTCACTGGAAGATTGCTGCACTGGATAAATAGGTTTTATCAAGTGGAAATGTCCCATTCCTTAATATCATCCCATCACTTGCTATTCCTTTTGTGACCCATGAGCAATCCCTCTCACTTCACATATTTTACACCCATTTTGGATATTTTCAGAACATTACCCTGCTTTCCCGTAGGTCCTGTTTAGTTGATTTATATGGATTTTGTTATTTTAATCTACTGACTTTGTAAGTCAAGCCTTAAAGTCCCCACAGGGACTTTGTCTATTTCTTTTTCCCTTAATACTCCAGGCTCTTGGGGTCTTTTATAGAGACAACAAGAAAACCTTCCAGCTCTGCTACTGAGGAATCCATTAAACATCCCAGGTAGAGTGAAAACAGTGTGAAAGGGTTTCAGAGATGATCTCACGAACATATTGGGGTAGAGAGGTATTTATTCCCTGTTTTTATGGCGCCCATATAATCTATAGAAAGAATGTGCACATCCTTCTTCTAAAACAGATTTCTTTTTTTCCAAAGACCAGTTCAGCAACTGACATCAAACATTTTGGGAGATAATAAGGTCCTTGACCCCCTTCAGAGTCCATTACTGTGTATACTGCAAGAAAGAATATTGCTTATGTTGTCTTTTGTTTTATCAGCTTACTCTATTCTCACCCTGTCTAATGTAAGGGCATGACAATTTCTCATCAGTAACACAAAACATCGTTATATATATTTACTCTCCCTATTCATCCTCTGAAAAAATCTTGTACATATTTAAGTGGGAAGAAGACAGATGAATATAATATACTCTTTTACGGTTTGTACAAGGCAAAACAAAAGGAATTTACTGCAGCAACATTTTTGCAGTTCATAGTGTAGAAAACACAACAGGGACTTCAGGAAAGAAAAAGAAACCAGTCAAAATTTGAGCATGTATTTTTAAGCATAGCAAAAAATGTATAAGTAAATTAATTGGGTAAAATAGTCATTAAAGCACAGTTGAGGTTGTCACCACAAATCATTTAAACATCAAAACCAAAACTTTCAGTTTTTTCGTGTTCATTTTCTTCTGCCCCCTGTGAAGAGCATTTTCTGGTTGCTGGTTTATCATATTTGCATCAAAAGGCCATGGAAAAGGCTATTTAAAACATCCTGGCAGTGGCAGCTGAAAAGGAGACATTTTATGGGGGGGGGAAATGTGAGAATTTTCATGTGGTTCTTCCAGTTAATTATCAATCAGCCGGCAGTCCTGTGTGTCTGATAGGAGCACACATTCTTGCTTCACAGTTAGTAGCATTCAGGTGTTAAGAGAATGGGCTCTTGAAGGGGCAAAAGGAGGAATAAGTACAATTAACTTGTCTAAGACTAATCTCAGAAACACTGATCCAGAATAACAGCACTTCTCGTACTATCAATCTACAAGAAGGCCACATTACAATCCTGAAAATTCCCTGTATTTCACCATGGAAGTATGCCTTTAGCACCGGCGTGAACTTGCAGTAACTCTGAAAGGTGTGTGGGAATACACACCTCTGTTGATTCTGCATATTAACTACCAGTGTCTTTAACAGTGAAATAGTCATCAATATTGGAATAATCCAGCTTTCAGAAGGGCACAGAGCAAGGTACAGTGGAACGGGAAGATAGAGGCAGAGCTGTGGTTAGACCTCAGCCATTGTGATTCCCAGTTCTCTCTGACATAAACATTAGTGAGAACAAAACCAGTTCTGGTACCATAATGACAGAACATGCAATCCTTAGTCTACATAATACTTTTCTTTTATAGCTGTGTCAATGCAATTTTCTTTTGGTGATGTTTCAAAACTTGCACATTAAATATTAGGCTCTGAACACCTCCAATATTGAAGCTTTAGCTCTGTAAAAATAATAGCATGAAAACGTCAAGACCATTCTCTTGAGTTTTCATGGTCTATTTCTTTGCTTGCAGCAAAGTTGAATAGAAGTATTTACCTCTTAAGCGTTTATCTAATACAGTATAAACTGCTGACCTTAAATGGTCTTTGCAGCTCATAGACCATAAAAATTAAATTATGAATGAGCAATTGTTATTCCTATAGAGACAATGACTATAGCAAACTATGTTTTCTCCTACTTTTAACCTAAGAATACAAGTAATATCATCTTGTAGAATTACTTTCATTTGCAGATGTTAATGGTCACTTTTTTACTTAACTTTAAAGCCAAAGGCATCAATACCGGTAGAAAGGAGGAAAGATTGAAGTTATTAGACAATGTCTTCTTGTATTTACTGCTACAGTTAGTGAGAAAGACCTAGATTCTTCTGATATGGAAAGACAGAACTTGCCTTTCCTTCCATCTTAAGCTCTGCACTGTCCATCCCACAGCTCACAGAGACACACCAGGACAGGGACTGCAGCCTATGGGCTACCCATGACAGGGCAGGGACAAATCTAAAGAATTGTTACCACAGGCCACTCTTCTGTGCTTTGAAGTAATGGACATTTTCTATGACTTTACAACCTTGTTTTGGCTTTCAAGTGACTTTTTACAAAAGTCAGGCATTTCTAATGAGCAAAACCCATATATACATATGGGGTTTAAATATATATGTATAATTGTGTATATGTATATATATATTTATATATATATTTATATATATTATTGTATTTGTTAAGCAAAAAAAATAATTATACTATTTTCATATAATCTGATGGTTCCTTTGCTTAGGGTTTGTAATGTGAATGCATTACCAAGAGAAAAAATGCAGTGCACTTGTAAAGCATTTTTTCCCTCTTTCATGCCTGGTCTTTTGATCTCCTCATGTTTCTGGGTTTTGGCTGGTTTTGTTTTGTTTTGTTTTGGGTTTGTTTGCTTGTTTTTTGTGTTTGGTTTGTCTTGCTATTCCTTCTCCTTTCAACCTGAGGCATAACTGATGAATACTGATTTGACTGAGTTTGATCCTATCAAAAATTCCAGAACACTGGCATAAAAACCTATGCAAGTTGTTTATGATTTGTAGGTCAGGAAATATAAGATATTAAATTACCTTTTGAGTAAAGAGTTATGCTTTGCAGTTACCGGATTGCAGGTTAAATAACTTCTGCAATGCTCCTAATTTTAATACAGGTCTCTGTGAGACTTGTTGCAAGCAGCTTTTTCTGATATTATTGAAATGTATTCATATTTTTACCAAAATATTAGTAATTGCAGTTAGATTTAAAATGGTTTGAGACCTTTCTCAGACCCATAGCTCATCTGAGCTGGTACTAATTCAGTGTAGTATCTACTGAGACAGTCTGCCTGTATTGATATGTATAATGAAGTAAGTGAAGAATCTATTCACCTTTAGAGATGACCCCCTCAATATATGAATATCAAACAACCTTGTAGAACAACCTTGTTTGTGGAAATGTACTAGAGTTTAGGTGTCTTCTTATACTGTATTCAGAATAAAATTCTATGTTCTTGTGAAGCAACAGTAAGTTTGCCTAACAAATTAACAGGGCATTTAGGCTATAGAGCCTAAACTGACAGGATATAGATGCAGCACATTACTCTATTGCGTGTTATTTAAATTGGGAGATTGTCTGTAAAAAAGCTGCTGATTACAAAAGAAACAACATGGCAAATGTTTCAGGACAATAAAGATCAAGAAAAATGTTATCATACCAAGCTCCTCACTTCCAGATTGTAATAATGTTGGGTAAATTATTCACCGTGACTAACTTATTCAAAAATTGCCGCTTCTTGGGCTCATGAATTTATGTTCAAACAGATTTGGATTTCTACAGATTTGTTACTCAATGTCACAATTACAGAAATAGCTGTACTTTTAATCCTTTTTTTGGACTTTCTCATTTCACACTCTTCAAGTCTTATGCTGTGCATATGGCTTTCAAAGTTTCCATGTGAGTTACATGAAGATATTGCATGAGGTAGCGACAATGTGTTTTTATAGGATTATTCTTTGAAAGCTGTCCTTGTACGTATTAACACTCTGCAGTAAATGCAAAATATAGATAATATTATCAGACTGTACACTGAATTACCTTATAGTAATTTGTTCAAGAAGAAATAGTTTGAGAAAAGAATCACCAAATTCTCACTTTCAGATTAAATTTTATCTATAGGATGCTGCTCATCTTCCATGATTTACTGTTTTATCTTTGTGAATCAAGGCCCATGCCTCTTTCTTTCTTAAGAACTAGCACTCAGAATGAACTAAAGCATTCTCTAAGAAGTAGTGTATGCCTTTAAAGTAGGGTAAAAGCCTGATATGGAAACATTTGAAGAATTTCATACTGTGCAGATGCATGTGTCTTATTAACTTTATGTCTCAGGGTAGACTGATGGGAGAGCCTCAACAACTAAGCTGGACCCGAAGCAATTCCAGTTCAGAGGATGAGTGCTCTGATTTATGCAAGGTTCAACAACAGATAATATAAGCTTTTTCTCAAGAGGATTTAATAGCAGGTTGCACATGATCGTAAAGTGGCTGTATGGCCAGCAGACCAGAAGTTACTTGACTCTGATATACTTGAAGCATAAAGAAAACTTGGCCTGAGTCTCATAAAGCATTTCCAAGTGTTTCTTTAGCACTGTCATGATTTTGCCTTTCCTGTCCCCCTTGTTATTTTCAGCTCCTCAGGAACATACTAATATTATAGAAAAATACTTGCATTAGCTTAGGACAGGGCTGTTAAAGAACATCTCTGTAAAAGACATCTGTATGTTATGGAGAGTATACCAAAATGTGTATATCAGAAATTCCAACTCGACTTTCTTGAGTGGCTTTCATAGAATCATAGACTCATAGAATGGTTTGTGTTGGAAGGCACCTTAAAGATCTAACTCCCTTGACACGGGCAGGGACACCTTTCACTAGACCAGGTTGATCAAAACAGACTGCTGTTTCTGACAATCTAGATGTTAAACAAATTCACTGAATACATATATGCAAACAAAACATCAAAATAAGTAGGTCATAGAATAATATTTATAATTATTAGAAGAAACTTTAGATCTAGCACACTCAGAGTAACTGGATGAGTAGTTTATGTAAATACATTGCAGCCCATGGAGAGCTCATACATTATTACAAACCATTATTATGCAAATTTTCTCTTTGTTAGTAATTTAATATCAACACTAATTGTCCACTTAGCCTGTTTATTATTGGTTTTGCTTCTTAGATGATGGACATAGGGGGAAAATCAAGTATTCTGTGTTATCACAATCAAATTTCTATTAACGCTGACTACGTAATTGCTGGGATATCCCTTTCAATCAAAATGTTTATCTAAATGAACAATAAAGAACATGTTAAAAAAGGGTATGTAGATGAGTCAGTCACAATTGACCTGAAGTTTTCTTTGTCTTACATCATTCTCAAACTCGTATGGGGTCTATGCTTCAAGGGCATAGTTATTTCACAGCTGGACAAACTACATGTATACAATTGAGAATTAATTGCACACACCTATAGAGTATGTATACATTATCACAAGAATATTTGCTTCATCTCTTTCCTAGAAGAAACTTGTATACTTTATTTTGTGAATATACAAAAGGACTTATTTATCTTATACAAACAAGTGTGTAGTGGCTTCCTGAATTAATACTTACAAAGAATCTTTCTATTTCTGTCTCTTGCAGCTGGTTGATATTGATCCCAGTCTGGTAGTGAAAGGGTCGTGCACGTATATGACTACAGATTGGCAGGTATGTAAAAAGTGCTGCTCACTGCAAATAAAAAAATAATACTTTTGACAGCAGCCACACAAGATGCACTATAGACACCCTGCTCTAGATCACTGTTGATGGAGGGAAGAGAAGAAAGGAGAAAACAAGAGGGCAGGATTTACTTATTCTTTCTTTCATAGGAATTCTGTATAAAGACTGATAAATATAGTACTACTGAGCATAACTGAAGGAAAGTGTAATTGTTGCTATTGGTGCTTCTTAATGGATAAGCCAGGAACTAGTTTTCAAGGATTTTTATACTTTATCTGCTGCTCTTCACTGGTCCTAAACAAATGTTTTAAAGAAAGAATGTTGTTTCCTTTGTCTACAGATTTGATGAACTCTTTTATCCAGAGATGTATATGTCTAGTCTTCAAAAACAGATGATCAGAACTGACATACATAGAGAATTAGAAACACTAAATATATATATTACACTCTATAGCTGAAAGCATTGCCAGCTGGAAAGTATTACTTATTAACAAGTTATTTAAAATGTCTTATGTACTATTTTATGATAATTTTCCGTAGGGGTTTTTGATACAAAGGTACCTTTCCCCAAAGATGTAATTTGTGATTTACTTCTTATTCCATAAAACTCAGAACATAATATAAATAAATATTTTGTTTGGGTTTTTTATTAAAAATAAACAAAAGAAAAATAAAGAGAAAGAGAAAACATAAGGAAATTACAAAAGATTCAAATGTCAACTTTAGGTGCTGTACTGTGACCCTTCACTAAAACATTTTTCAAGAAGAAATTGTTTCTTATGTGTTTGTCCATCTCCAGCACATTATGGCACCAAGCTAGATGAGAATGTCTGGAATCTGTGGCAAAATGACCATCACCATCAGGGCAAGGTTCTGTGTAAATTCACCTGTTTTTTTCAGGAGGTGAACACCTATGAAATGTGATCATACTTAGACCAGTTTTCTCTTTATATCATCTCTTCAAAACCTTTATTTGCAGTGCTGCAAGTCAGGGGTAGTCAATGAACTTGTTCTTTTTCTGAAGGAAGACACTATTGGTGAAGCTTGTAGGGTTTCATAGTTCACAGGGGCCCTTCATTTTTTCAATGAAATAATCAGCAGGCAACTCACACATTCACAAGGTATGACATGTGCCACTTCAATGTCTATGCCCTTCAAAATGTTTACTTGTCTTAACTGTTTTGAGACATCAGAGTCTATTACAAGAACTTCAGAAAAGGACAGAGCTGACTTGTGGCACTGTTGTGGTTTAAACCCAGGCCATAAATCAGTACCATGCAGTCTACTCACTCCCTTTCTCCCCCCACGCCCCCCTTTCCCAGAGGGACAGGGAGCAGAATCGAAAGAATGTAACTCACACAGGTTGAGATAAGAACAATCCAGTAACTAAGGTATAACACAAACCGCTACTGCTGCCACCAATAATAATACTGATAAAAGAAATAGCAAGGGAAGAGAATATGATACCACCTGTAGAAATCCATCCCGACTGAGCAGTGAGCCAGCCCTTCCGGGTAATTCCCAGTTACGTCCCGGGCATGACATGCTGTGGTATGGAATACCTCTTTGGCTAGTTTGGGTCAGGTGTCCCATCTCTGCTTCCTCCCGGCCTCCCCTCCTCCCTGGCAGAGCATGAGACTCACAAAGTCCTTGGTCAGACTAAACATTTGAGCAGTCACTAAAAGCATGGGTGTTATCAGCGCTGTTCCCAGGCTAAAAGTCAAAAACACAGGGCTGCACCAGCTACTAAAAAGGAGAAAAAAAAAAAAATGACTGCTACTGCTGAACCCAGGACAGGCACCTACACTATTGAATAGCCAGCCAGTATTACATGGCTTGTCATGACTGAATCCCCAGAGAGTTATGGTATCTGAGAGAGCAACCTCTGCTAGAGGAGATACTTTACCGTGTGCTTAACTGTACTTTGTATCCATTAGAATTAACTACTGGTTTTGAGACTGCAGTCTTAAATTAGTTATTTTTTAAATTTTTCTTTCTGGCTAGGTGGGGCAGTGAGAGGGGACCTGAGCTTCCTGACAGAATTTATGAGCACCGTATATAAATACACTGCACACACAACCATCTGCAGCCAAGATGTTCAGGTCAGGTGAGTTTGCATCACACAAAGAGCCATCAAAAGCCAACAGTTTAAGAATATCTTTATGCAGGTCTCATTCTGGCCTACAGTAAATCCCAAACTAATTAATTCATAGTCTATTGAGTTTTCTGCTAAAAACCACAGGGTAGAAACTAAGGCTCAGCAAAAGCATGAAGCAGAACTTCAGTGAAAATAAAAGGCTTGGTTAACACTGTCATATTCAAGTTCAGGATGGCTTCACTGAAAGAAATAAACCACCAGAATTCAAAGGCAGCAACGACCTAAAATCATTTGTGATTTCCAGAACTCCTAACTGTACAAGGAGGCTGGAGAGGAAGATGGAACGTATGATTATGACAGAAATAAAAGAAACAGACTGAAAAATTGACTACAGAAAATTTCTTAACGGAAATGGTGAACCCGAACTTGGAATACTTGCAATGCTGGGATACCTTACTGGCATCTATGCAGTTTAGAAAATGGGTTCCATTAAAGCAGCAGCTACTTATGCTGAGAGCTGGGAACTTGTGAATAGGCAACAGCTGGATCTAGAAGTAGTCAGAGGCAATTTTGGAAGCATACACTTCACAACAGCATTTTTATTCTGGAATAAGAATTTGAGAACCAGTACATATCTCATAACTGGAGCTAGACAAGATGCATTACAATTGGGGACTGAATAAATTATTTGAACTCAGCACTCTGAAGAAGGTGGAGAAAACGCATATTGGAACAGTGGCTGGATCAAACTTGAGGCAAAATGAGGTGATCTGAAATCATTTAGGTCGTTAGTACAGCATGATTAAGCAAAATATATCCACCTCACCACAGCACTGTAGGAGTTAATACTGCTGAGACATATGTATCCATTTGAAAAGAAAGAGTTCCTTCACACCACATGGTTTTCAGATTTGTTTTCATTTGTAATTTTAAGTTTGAACTTATAATAGTTTAATTAGATAATTTGACTTTTTAATATTTTTTTTTAAATTCAATAATGTTTGACTATATCTGAAATAATGAACTCATACTGTGATAATAATCAGGATAGAATGGAAAAAGAAACCGAAACAAAAACCAGCACCCAAACATTTGAGAGATTCCTGTTATCTGGCAACAAGTTCCATCCAGTGGATGCAAACTTAATTGCAATATATTTCCTTGATGATCTGGCTTAATTAGGACTCAAAGATATGGTGTCTTTTGAATGTCATCTTCCTTTAACAAAGTATTTGTAGTGTGCCTTATTTGATGCACCTTTAAATGATTAGGTTTATGTATAAGTAATGATTTTTCTGAATATTTAATCAAGAGTTGCAGAAAAGGACTGGCAAAAAATCATAAAAATTAGCAATGGGAATGACCTGTTGGGTCATCAGGGTTTTTTCACTTTCATTTCCAGTCATAGAGAGTTGAGGTGGTTTCCCTGCAGTACATTTTGTAGTGCTTTGTCCATTCTTTAGAATTTGAGCATTTCATGTTGAAAGGATGTCTGGAATACAGATAGCATGCTGGAATCAAGTTCTCTTCTCACTTCCACTGCAGTAAATTAGAAATCTCATCACCACTGAAATCAATGCAATTGTTCCTTGTTTCTATTAAGGTGAAAATTAGGGTGTGAATTCCAGGCAAAATCACCACTGGTCTGAATCATCTTTTTATGGGGGCTATTTTCTTTGTTGATAAAAGGCACCTCCGGTAACAACTTTCCTAACTTAGACTTCCTGTTCTTATGTTAATTCCCAATACTTCTGCTGATAATTCATACACATGCAGTCATTAATACTTCACTCACACATGCACACATACTAATTAATACATTTCATCCAACCTGTACCATGAACAATTAGCACAACAGTTGTGACTAGTAAATTGCAAGAACTTAAGAAGGAATGAACAAAGGGTGATGAAGATCATGTGATGACACTCAGCCATTTCTGCTGTTGCCCAAGATGTTCCACAATCTAAAGTCCCCTTAAAAAGTAGGAAATGGCATACGCAAAATGGGGTACTGAAGAGATCCAGTTGTCTCACATTGGACAGAGTACTTAAATTCAGAATATTTTTGTCTTTTCGTTATCCTTTTATCTTCTTTTTTTTTAGAAGTATACTTTTGCCTTTGTTTTTCTCACCATCTCCTTTCTCCTTCTTTTTTTCTTTTTTTCTTTAAATCAGGAAGTATGTTAAAAAGGTATTTGACCCTAAAACATAATTGCACTGATATTTCAAGCCATTACACTAGCTTCTGCTGCATTCACACTAGCTGCCAGCCATGAATAAAACAGTGACACACTGAGGCAACTTTAAAACCAAGTATATATCACCCAGACTCAAGCTGTCATGCACCTTTTATTGTAGTTTATTTTTTGCCCTGTTATTGCTCATTACCAAACATGTGTTCATGTAAGCAGAATCTTTCTTTTCTTTTATCAGCCTGTATGTCTCTCAGTTCGCGAGTTATGCCAGAGACTAACTTTAGTAACATCACCATTTTTTTTATCACAGCAGCTGCAGGAGACCTGAACCAATCAAGACCAATCCGCCAGCAGATCAGGTTGGATAGACTTGTATAAATGTGTTACAAATTAAAAAGGCAAGGGAGAGACAGAATACAAGAAGGGAGACAAAGATATGTTTTTGTAGGGAGAATTCAAAAGCTGATAAGGATAGAGATCTGTATACTAAAAGACATAGAGTGTGCCGAATACACAAACAAGCACGCAGTGTCAGAACCTTTGATATGCTGGATTTCCATTTTGCCCACAGAGTCTGGAAAAGCAGCTGGTAGATATGACATTATCTCTGGGTTGACTATGGACGCCTGGAGTTAGATCTGAACACTCACAGGTATTTGTAGGTGTCTAAAATGTCAGTAGGTGCTTGTATATGGGCATATGTGTTGCTCCGTTTTTAGACTTAAATGGTTTAAAATTTTTAAATAGACTTTTGTTGATTTTCAAAGCTTATTAAACACTTTTTCTTCCTAGTAGCACAAAATAAACAGACTAATTGATTTAGAATTTCTGCATTTAATTCACCTTTGGCCCCACAAACCGTATATTCAAATCTACACCATGATCAAGGTTCAAGGTATATATGGTGGTATGCCTCCCTTTTCTTTTTATTTGGAGATGTTTAATTCTTTGTTGAGTCTATAGAAAGTCTACGTACCCACCCCTCGGTTATACACCACTTGGTGTACCAAGCCTGGAAATGCCTTTGACAGCCAGGTGACTGAATCTCACCATATGTCTTTGTTCGAAGCTGCAGTGAAAAACTGAGAGTGTTACAAGTTGAAAAATTTCCACAGTCATCAAAATCACTATCACATTAAATAACTTGTAGTGTTTCAGCATTTCAGTTTACAAGAGTGTCAAATGAGGCATATAAAAAGGGGAAGAACTGTTAGAGCATGTCTTATATAGTCTTTGTCTGATAAGTAAAAAATAAAAAATAAAAAAAAAAACAACCGAAAAAAACAACCAACCGAAAATGCCACCACCAGAACACAAAAGAAACAATTGCTCAAAAAAAAAAAATTACCAGAAAATTTTCCTACAAACTTGCGGGATTCATTAACACTACTTGCGGGATTCATTAACACTCTGGGTTCAGTCTTCACATTTCCTTCCCTCTTCAAACACCAAGCAAATGAAGGATCAATCTCCCAAATGATGTATTTTAACTTAAAAGTAGATTAAAGACTGATACAGATCACATGTCTGCAGTGTAGTTGGTTCCAACTTGCCTAGGGAACCTTTTAGTTTTACCTCTTCGACTTTTTACTTCAATTGAACATGACGTTTTGAAAACGCACCTCTTCAGTTTGATACACAACATTGTGAACTACGTGTGTTACTTCAGGTTGGAACCTAACCCAATGCTTTGCCAAGGGGAGAAAAAGACCAAAAAAGAAAAAAAGAAAAGTTGTTTCAGTATGTTTGTAGTTGGTGTTATTTTTCGCTCTCAACTGCCGCTGGAAATATACTTCACTTTGCCTACAACAGCAAGACAGTCGATGATCCTTGTGTCAGTGTCAGGGCTGTTTCATCAATCAGCCAGCAGGAGGTGGTCCGAAAGCCAAATCCTGAGTGCTCCCCTGGGGTCTTAATTGGTTACCTTTGAATTGGAGCAAGCTGTCATGGGTCCCAGGCTGTTTGAACCCCATAACTGGGTCTTACACATAAGTAGCTATCAAGCCAATGGGTCTTCTGGGTTCTTACTTAATATGCTTAGAGGTTTTGCTATTAGAATAAATGCTTTTTTTTTTTTTTTTTTTTTTTTTTTGTTACTAGATTCCCTAGGCTTTCAGAGTACGATTTTAAGCACTCTAAATGCCAGTAGTACTCATTATCCCACCTCCCACTCCCCAGTGGAATTCTTAAGTGACAAGAAGCTGGAAAAATACAGATGGCATAATTATATATTTTGCAGTTGATTAATCACCACAAAACATTAATCACATTTGGTATAACAATACATAATCAAATTCTTTATAGTAGAAATTAAGTTTCTTTCTGATAGGGAATGGATTCCTTTAGGATATTGACATGGCTTTTCAACATCTGTTTTGCACCAATTCCACATCTGCATTTGATTTAATCAGCTTTAGGGTTCTGCAAAAATATGGCTTTAAGGTTTGTTTCATCTTTCTAAGTGCACATGTTAATAATAGCAGAAGTGCAAATAGAGATATATCTGCTGTAACAAACTACTCTTTGTATGCTACACTTATTCAGTTTTCTGTCTTCAATGAATCTTTTACTTTTCTCCTTTTAAGTTAGTTTGTTAAATGGAGCAAAGATCTGTTTTTAAATAATTCAAGTTGGTAATATATTGATGGAAGAAAGAGGGTCTAGATAGTAGAAGAATAAAGCCCAGATATCTTACTGCAACTGTCAACGTGAAAGGCACAAGGAATTGTTGTTGGCCCAGTGGTGAAGGCATGGTGTTGTAGCTAGTCACATCAGATATGCCTACCACCACACTGTGCTGATGGCTTGTCACACACAGCTATCTTGCCAAGGAATAATCTTTGGTGTTAGTTCAAAGCTATGATTTCACACCACTGACCGGTAGTTTGTGTGCTATCCTAGGATATGCTAAAACATGTTTCAGCTCTGCCTTCAGATGTGGGTGAAGGAGGCCTCAGGTTTCACTTCCAGAAGTGTGCTTTACCAACCATATTATGGAACAGCCAAGGGCTGTACATATTCTGTCATTGCTGCTAAATCTGGGTCACTGTGCAGCAAAGCAACATAAAATGTGTAAGCCAGAGGCAGAATAATCAAACAGAGTCTGGATTTAATTGCCCACTACTATGGGATAATCTCCCCTAGATAAAAGATGTAAACATAATTAAAAAGGTACTCTAAAATCCAGGAACATAACTCCATAAGATTAACTCACTCCTGCTCATTTGTAGTTTAGTCCAACATTAGATATATACATTTCTGGTAGATTAAATAATCCAGCTGTAGCATATAGGCTTGAGAAATGTTTCCGTTCAGGCAAGTGATAATGCAGCTTAGTTGGGAACTAAGCTCAAACCCAGTCTAATGGAGGATTTTGAGGCTGTTTCTCCCTATTTTTCTAGGCAGTATTTGACCACCATGACAATCTGGAAGGGACACTTTATCCTCTCTCAGTCTGCTCTCGGAAGACTGTTGTCTTAAAGTAGAGAGAGGTATGCTCTGTTTAACGTAGATTTATACTTCTTTCTCCATATTGTACCTCCAAAGCATACTCCTGTCTCATCTGTTCATCCCATGGAGATACATGAGCTATCCATATACTCACTGGAACTTAGTCCCTCTGAATCACATTTGGAAGACATGTACTTTCTTTTCTAATTGTATAGGAGATGTCTGTACAACTGTGACAGGCTTAATACTGTCAGTTACAAAACTATACTAAGATCAATGTCGTGGTTCAAATATGAAACCAGTAACTTTCACTGGGGATTTCCTAGTTGAGATATAGATCATCTCTAGAGAAAATGATGGCAAGATTTCATATATTTTTTTGGAGTTTAAAGACAATTTGTACTGAATATTACCTCATACTACGCTATACCACTTAAATGATAGCATTGTGCAAGCAGATTGATAAGGAAAACAGTGCTGTATCTCACATTCAGTGTAATGCGCTCTTGATTTTAATACCTAAATGTAAAGCTCAGAACATGAGTGCGTTGCAAAAATATTCATATTTATCATGTTTGTATAAAGGACAGAAAGGGAGCAAACCAGCATATTTGTGTGTGTAATATTATTTGCTGCTACGTGAATATTATTTGTAAATTAACCATGCAGCTTACAAGGAGTTATTAAAACACAAAAGAACTAACAAAAAAAAAAAAAAAAACAAAAAACCAAACAAAACCCTTACTTTAAACTAAACTGGATCAACCAGGTTTTGAAACAAAGAACTGAGGCATGTTTTCTGAACACATAATTTGTCAGCTGGTGTTCAAAACTGGGATGTTACTGGCTTCTATGAAACACTTTCAGTGCTATGAAGAGTAGTTCTGTAGGACTAAAGTGACTGATGTTCTGCCAATAGAAACCTCAAAAGGAGGTTGAAAAACACAGCAAGGGTTGCTTATGAAGCTAGAGATAGGGAAGCATTATATTTTATTTTGTCCTCTAACAGAAGCCCCAAAGCATTGTTTCACTAAAACGAGTCTGCTACCTGAAATGAGTCCAACTCAGTCTCTTAGAATAAACACAGGGATGAAAAATCCATTTAACGTGCCACTGTAAAATTTCCTTGCTTATTGCTGGGGTGAGCAGAGCACAGGGTCTTCACATCCACAGGTTCTGACTTCTATTTTATTGCCTAGTGAGGAGATGTAGAACCAGCTGTGCACTGCTTATTCATACCAGGGAACTGCTACTTGCCCACATCCCCACTGATAACAAGAGAACTGCTTCAATTGTAACTGTTCACAGTTATGACAAACCATGCCTGAACCCTTAAGGACACACAAGGGCACTGCTGTGATCAATGGCAGATGGGGAAAATTGCTTGCTTACTTTGGAAAAGCTTTTGTTTTGACTGTCCATGCAAAATTCCCTTGTCATTCTAGCTTGCTTTTGAGCTTTTGAATGCAAGGATTTTATTCCCTAATCATGTTTGCCAATGAGCAAGGAGAATTTCAGGATCATTACTTAATCCTGGACATATCCTTTTGTCCCCAGGAAGCCTCTACTAGACAGAAGCTGAAGATCTGGCCAGGGCTTGTGTAAGCAGGGGATCATGATGTTTCTGATACAGTGTCATTGGAGGAATACATACAGAATTTCACAGTACCTTAAAAAAAGATATTTTGGAACATGCATATTTTCTCAATATCTTTTGAATTAATCAATGTTGTTTAGTGCAAGTCCTTTAGCATATAATGTTGATGTTGTTAAGGAGAATTTTTCTTTATAGCACACTTCATGCAAAGTAAATTTGATAGCAACACTGTTGTATAATCTTTTCCACCCTCAGTTTGAATATTTAAAGCAAGATCATAGAATCGTAGAATAGTTAGGGTTGGAAAGGACCTTAAGATCATCCAGTCCCAACCCCCCTGCCATGGGCAGGGACACCTCACACTAAACCATGTCACCCAAGGCTCTGTCCAGCCTGGCCTTGAACACTGCCAGGGATGGAGTATTTACTAATTCCCTGGGCAACCCATTCCAGTGCCTCACCACCCTAACAGGAAAGAATTTCCTCCTTATATCCAATCTAAACTTCCCCTGTTTAAGTCTGACCCCATTACCCCTTGTCCTATCACTACAGTCCCTGATGAAGAGTCCCTCCCCAGCATCCCTATAGGCCCCCTTCAGGTACTGGAAGGCTGCTATTAGGTCCCCACGCACCCTTCTCTTCTCCAGGCTGAACAGCCCCAACTTCCTCAGCCTGTCTTCATACAGGAGGTGCTCCAGTCCCCTGATCATCCTCGTGGTCCTCCTCTGGACTTGTTCCAACAGTTCCGTGTCCTTTTTGTGCTGAGGACACCAGAACTGTACACAATACTCCAGTGAGGTATTACTCAATATATAAAATATCTTACTGGGAAGAATTCTGGACTGTCAGTAAGTGGGAAAGCAATGAAGCAGTAGGCATTTCTCATCTCCGTTTTTGCTGTCCAGCATTTCTAGGGAGAAACATAGAGTCCTTTGACATACTTGACAGAAATGTCAGAAACATGCTTTTTTATCTGTGTGCTCAGTACATAGTGGTCTGGTTTTACATACCTTCCTTTTTACATTTATGCTTAGTAGCATTGGTAGTCTTAGGCTCAATTATTTTTTCTTAAAGTTCTAAATGTCTCAGAGAATATTGTGTGTGATGCATGTATGTATAAGGAAAAAGTCAGAGAGCTTACTCTTCACTCTAAGGAGTGACAAGAATATTGTTATAGGGCAGCATAAGAGATATTTCAACTGCAGCTGCAGTTGGGTTTATATACTATTAATATCCAAACTACTAGAACTCCAGTGCAGATGACAGTGAATCCTTAGGCTTCGCTGGATTCTTCCGAACTGCATGCCACTACAGAGAAAAAAAATGCTGTGGATACCAAAATTATGTAGATTAAAGTTAGGTTATGTATATTCTGAGGCCAAATCTTGTGATAAAAATACAAATGATGTTTTCATCCTTTAAAAGAGGTAAGTTGCAATAATCACCAAAAGTCATTAATTGAGTAACAAGATGTGGAGACTATTTATTCTCTCAGGAATGGAATAGATGGTAGTTCTAACAACATCATCACCAAGCAAGTAAGATTTTTAACCTACAATATTTTGGATGTGGAATAAAGGTTTGTTTATGTCAACTATTTTACTGCTTTTTTACACAAATTTCAGTATTGCAAGAACTAAAGATTGCAGTGCTCCTAAAGTTACATGAGAATATTTCAAAGCTGAAAAACTCTAGGCCTCTCCTTTTACTGTGTCAGCTTTATAAATAATATAAATATGTTATTATAAAGTACTTAGCATCATTTTTTGGAGATCATCTGACTCCAGGCGAAAATGGATTGCACTTGAGAAAGTCTCATACTAGTCAACATTATGCAATATATCAAAGAGGATCTTGTAAAGACAAATGTAGATTTGTAAACAGAACATGACATTCTAACCCAAGTTACCTTGCTAAAAGTATGCCATTAATGAAATATCTTCCATTAATATGATTGATTCAGTCCCTCTTTGATGCCTATATTACCTAGAATGGTTCAATATAGATCTTAACAGATCTTATTCTGGAGAAACACAATGATTTACTGAAGAGTCTAGTGGCACCTACACAATTCAACCTGTATTTGAATGAGCAACTTATCCAGAAGTTTCAACAACCTTCCATTAGCCAATAGAAGATAATTTTTTTATCACTATTATGTGAAGAATTTGACTCCAAATTAAAGTCATGTTAAATGAACACTGAGCTTTATGTCTATACATAATATATGACAATACATACGTAAGACCCAGTGATCTAGGATGATATTTATTCCACTCATCTGATATAGAAGCTGATTGTTCAGTCTATTCTATTATCTTGGGATAAAAATAATTACTCTCTGAAGTTGCCCGTCTCTTTTTCCATCGACTCCAGAAGGATCACGAATGGCTAATATAATATGAACAAATAATTTTTAGAAGTGTAATGATTTTTGCCATGGGAAAGCATTTGGAAGGAATTCCGGATGCAAAGGACAGGTAGAAGATACTGAACATTCAATAAATGCGTTTTCAATGGTCATCAGGTGATCAAAATCATCAGAAAATGTTCTGCACAATAGGACTGTTTAAAAGCTTTTGCAGGCTACACAACTGGAAATGAGGTATTTATATCTCAACATTTAATAAGTGATTTGAAATTAATGTTTGTGCTTCTGAACACAGTATCTGCAGATCTTAGAAATAATTGACAAACCTAGAGACATCAGAATCCCCCCTAAACAAATATAAGTAGGGCAAAAGGTAATATATTTAAATCAAAACATTTTAATTTAACCAATTTAAATGGGGGTAGGTGGATGCAGATCTGAGATGCTCATCAATTTAGAATCATAGAATCATAGAATAGTTAAGGTTGGAAAGGACTTTAAGATCTTCCAGTTCCAACCCCCCTGCCGTCAGCAGGGACACCTCACACTAAACCATGTCACCCAATGCTTCATCCAACCTGGCCTTGAATACCACCAAGGACATAGCATTCACAAATTCCCTGGGCAACCCATTCCAGTGTCTCACTGCCCTAACAGGAAAGAATTTCTTCCTTATATCCAACCTAAACTTCCCTTGTTTAAGTCTGAACCCATTACCCCTTGTCCTATCATTACATTCCCTAATGAAGAGTCCCTTCCCAGCATCCCTATAGGCCTCCTTCAGGTACTGGAAGGCTGCTATTAGGTTCCCATGCAGCCTTCTCTTCTCCAGGCTGAACAGCCCCAGCTTTCTTAGCCTGTCTTCGTATGGGAGGTGCTCCAGTTCCCTGATCATCCTCATGGCCCTCCTCTGGACTTGTTCCAACAGTTACATGTCCTTTTGATGTTGAGGATACCAGAACTGCACACAATATTCCAGGTGAGGTCTCACAAGAGCAGAGGAGAGGGGCAGGATCACCTCTTTCGACCTGCTGGTCATGCTTCTTTTGATGCAGCCCAGGATACGGTTGTCCTTCTGGGCTGCGAGCTCACACTGCTGGCTTATGTTCATTTTCTCATCAACCAGCACCCCCAAGTCCTTCTCCGCAGGGCTGCTCTGAACCTCCTTTTTGCCCAGCCTGTAGCTGCGCCTGAGATTGCTCCTACCCAGGTTTAGGACCTTGCACTTGTCATGGTTGAACTTCATAAGGTTGGCATCAGCCCACCTCACAAGCATGTCGAGGTCCCTCTGGATGGCATTCCTTCCCGCCAGCATATCAACCGAACCACACAGCTTAGTGTCATCGGCAAACTTGCTGAGGGTGCACTCAATCCTACTCTCCATGTCTTTGACAAAGATGTTGAACAAGACCAGTTCCAACACCAATCCCTGAGGGACACCACTTGTTACTGATGTCCAGCCAGACACTGAGCCATTGACCACAACTCTTTGTGTGCGGCCATCCAGCCAGTTCTTTATCCACCGAGTGGTCCACCTATCAAATTGATGTCTCTCCAATTTAGAGACAAGGATGTCTTGTGAGACAGTGTTGAATGCTTTGCACAAGTCCAGGTAGATGACGTCAACTCCTCTACCCTTGTCCGTCAGTTCTGTAGCCCCATCATAGAAGGCCACCAAATTGGTCAGGCAGGATTTCCCCTTAGTGAAGCCGTGCTGGCTGTCACCAACCGCCTTGCTGTTTTTCATGTGCCTTAGCATGCCTTCCAGGAGAATGTGCTCCAAGATTTTGCCAGACATGGAGGTGAGACTGACTGGTCTGTAAGCATAGAATCATAGAATCATAGAATAATTAGGGTTGGAAAGGACCTCAAGATCATCTAGTTCCAACCCCCCTGCCATGGACAGGGACACCTCACTGCAAGTCATCCATTTTCCCCTTCTTGAAAATGGGGATTATATTTCCCTTTTTCCAGTCAATGGGAACTTCACCTGACTGCCATGATTTTTCAAATATGATGGCCAGCAGCTTAGCAACTTCATGTGCCAGCTCCTTCAGGGCCCGCTGATGGATTTCATCAGGTCCCATGGACTTGTGTATGTTCAGGTTCTTAATATGGTCTCGAACCAGATCCTCTCCTACAGTGTGCCTAGGATCATCATTCTCACAGTGAACTCCTGGAACAGCTGTGTAATTCTGCAGTGCTGAATTACATATTTACAGACCAAGTCATAACATGCATGTGATTTGGAGAAAATATACAATGGTAGTAGAATGATGCCAGTAAGAAGAGTGCAGTGTATTTATAATCTCAAGAGTCCACTCCAGTGATATCTCTTATATAATAGTAGACTAATATAGAACCATATGCTAATACTCTTACTCACATTTCCCTCAATTGTTTCACAAGCTAAACTTCCCTAGACAGAGTTACAACTGAGCAAGGACCAAGGAAAGGCAGAATCAGCAACTCAGGAATAAGTAATTTTAGGAAAGTACATTGATTAGCTATCTCTATTCTTGTTTAAACATATTCCTGCTACATTGTTGACTGAGAGGATTTGCATATGAAAGCAGAATGTGCTCCAGTGTTGAGGAAAGGATGAGGAGCTCACTGTGTATTTATGGAAAATAAACTGTTAAAGAGTGACAACCAGCTCTGAAACTTAAGGGGCAGGAAGAAGAGAGAGAGAGGGAGAAAGAGAGAGAGGAAAATCTAGCAGCTTTTGACAGGTATGCATAAATCTTCCTGAAGGGTAGAGTCACCTGAGGAAAATGAGTGTGAGAGACCATTAAACCTTGAGTTTTGCAAGATTCCTGATGAAAATGTGAAAGTTTGCCAAGCATAGACTAACACCTCTGAATGCAGATTGAACATTGTCAGGAAAGCTCCTTGTCTGTGAGGTATTTGGTTTAAAGGACCCACTTTGGGAGTGATGCTTCATAGGGTCAGATATTAGAGAAAGACAAAATCATGCTTTTCTGGGATTGTTGAGCAGGTATTGTTCATGGTGGACTATTGCAAACCTTAGCAAACCCAGCACTATTAAGCTGTGGCATTTAAATGTTCTGCCTTACTAAGAAACTAAACTAGACAATTCTTACTGTCATGATCCAGCCCAAGCTTTCTAAGGCAGTCTTTTCACACGTGCAGCACTCCTGGGCTGAGTGATGAATGAGAGTGGCTATAGTTCATCTGTGTTGGAAGAAGATAAACAGCTTGGTGTCAGCTAACTCCCTTCCCACAAAGGAACAACAGAGTAATGTATTGAAAAGAAAAAAGGGTTTATTTACCTTTCATCCTTATATCAATCTGTTGCAGTTCTCGACTTTGAGCCCAGTATTTGTCCCTATGCAGCTCTTGGTAGAAGGTGAGGAACTATTTACTTCTGTTTTCAGGGTGGTTTTGTTTGTTTGTTGTTGTGAAATGGGGCAAAGGAGAAATAAGAAGGGCTGTGACTAGGTGAGATGTGTGTTACTTGCTCATTTTCTCACTTTTCCATATGCTTGTGGGGACAGCCACAAAGTTATCACTGCAATCCCTTCCCCAGTATGCAAAACATACATATGTAAAAAATATGTATAACTTGTTTGTTCCTTCTTTTCTTAGATGATGTACTCAAATAGCACCTGAATGATGTTATTTTACCTTTCTTCATAAACATTACTCCCTGTGGAAACCTATAACAAAGGGAGGCACTCATGTCCTCCACCGTGGATTGTATTTCATGACTGATGGTCAGACAGAGTGATCTTCATTTCGTAAATCTGGATAGAGAAAAAAGACAACGCCAGTGTAGAATGAAGAGTTAACAAGCTACTTAGATATAGGATTTGGCTTATGTTTGAGACATTTTTTCTTCTGTAAGAAATGAGATCTGCAGATAAATCAAAGATCAGATAATTCCCATCTCCGCATGTTCTTGTTGTGATATCAGACAAGATCATGCTAAACAGTCTATAAGGCACTGAAAACACAATGCTTAGTAAATTATTTCTTCTTTAGTTCACAGCATCTTCAGATACTCCCTACTATGACTAACAGAAAAGCAGCAATTTCATTTCATATTCACACACACTTGGCTACTTGGTCTGTGCAGAAATATTGATATTTCATATGTGTATGAACCAGTTCTGTTAGCTGGATAAAGCAAAAAATATTTTGTCCTTGCATGTGAACGCAGTTTTCATGTGCTTTTACAGAACTGAATCACTAATCATCTCTACAATTCCAGCCCTTCCTTGTCTCTACCAGCATGGCAGCTGACAGAGCAGTGAAACCTAGCAGCAATAGCCTCTCCCTCTCAAGACAAAAACCCAAAGCAGAAGATGGCAAAACAAAGCAAACTTACTCCCAAAATATAAAACTCAGAGCAGTGCTTTCTTAAAGTCTTAAATGACAAAATGGAACAAAAATATCTCACAATACCCCCTTATACTTCTCTATTCAAAGTAAGCAAAGTCCACCTCTGGGAATGAACTAAACCCACAAAGAAATAAAGAATAATTAACTTCAGCTAATTTTAGATTTTTATACATTTTATGTTTATGCCTCAACTAGTTTTAAGGTTGTCTTTATACTCCATGGATAAACAAAACCAAAAAAAAAAAACCCCACACTTTCAGAGAAAGGTTCTTCAGCTAATATATTTTAGATTTCTAGCCAAGAACAAGGTACCCTAGAACTAACTATTTATTTTGTTTGCTTCTTAAGAAAACCAAAGGATTACTAGCTCAGGGGTAAGGTTTATCAGATAGAATCCTTAGTACTGGCAATGATCATAGTGGTGACATTAGTTGAACTCTGACAGCTAATGGCCTGCCTGATGTCATAGCTTCAAGGCAAGCAGGGCATTTATACAATAAGATACATAAGAATGGGATCTTCAGAAACTAAAATCTGAGTGGTTTGCTGTTGTGGTTTAAACCCAACCACAAAGCTTGTCCACTCACTACCCCCACTTCTTGCCCTCCCTCTACTCCCGGAGGGACAGAGAGGAGAATCAAAAAGAATGCAACTCCCATGGGTTGAGACAAGAACAGTTTAGTAACTAAGCTGTAACACAAATCACTACTGCTATCACCAGTAATAATAATGATAAAGGAAATAACAAGAAGAAAGAATACAACACCTCAACACCAGCCGACCAATAACTCGCCCCACTCCCCCCAGCCAAGCACCGACCGATACCTCCTCTAACCCCGCGGTCCTCCAGCGCTTCTGGGTAACTCTCCATTACATCATGGGCATGATGTGCTGTGGTATGGAATACCTCTTTGGCTAGTTTGGGTCAAGTGTCCTGTCTCTGCTTCCTCCTGGCCTCCCCTCTTCCCTGGCAGAGCATGAGGCTCAGAAAGTCCTTGGCCAGACCAAACATTTGAGCAGCAACTGAAAACATCGGTGTTATCAACACTGTTCCCAGGCAAAAAATCAAAACACAGCACTGCACTAGCTACTAAGAAGGAGAAAAATAACTGCTACTGCTGAACCCAGGACATTTGCTGAAAACCATGAACACTCTAAAAGATTCACATATCTATTGTGTCCTGGGTTGTTTTCTTGTTAACAGTCAACATGGAAAGGAAGCACAAGTGTACCCACTCTACCTTAGCTCTTCAACAGTTGTAACACTTCCCCTGAAAAACCTTTCTTTAAATACTCAGTGTTTAATTTCTGAGACAAGAACTCTCGTACTTCAGGAGGGAATCTCCGCTGAGAGATCAGGTACTCTTCAGTGCATTTCTATCTTAGTAAGAAATCAGAAAAAGAAAAGAGAAGGACAATGAAAGAAAGGCATAGAAATCAATGAAGGAGGAAGTGCTTGTTCCTGCTATATGAATTACTTCATTAAGTATCACTTTCACCATTTAAAAATATGCTAATTATCTGCTTCTGACCAGCCTCAGTAGGACAGATAACTATCAACCCAGAACTGCCAAATACGTGTTGGACACTTATTTAGAGGCTTCTGAATTTATAAACTTTTTCCATATCATAGGCCACTTTGGGTTGGAAGGGATGTAACGAGGTTCTAAACCTCTGCCCAAAGGAAGGTCAGTTCAGAAGTTGGGCATAGTTTCTCAGGGTTTTATCTAATCCACTCTGCTCCAAAGGTTCGACTCTTGTTCGACTCATCCTGTACTGCTGAAAGGTGGTCTTCCTTCGCAAGGGTAGGACTTCATGTTGTTGAATTTTGAAGACTATTATCAACCCATTCAGGTCCGTTTAAACCTCAGATTCCAGTATCTCGAATGAGTATACTGGGTACAGCTGGTTTCAGTGAATGAAGAATGAACAAGCAGTGCATACCTATGCTATCTGCTGAGGCTCACAGGTCACACAGAAGATGAGTTTTTACTCAAAATCTGAAGCAAAACTGAATTGTGGCCTTATGTGATGACTAGAGATACAAGGTGGTGTTGCAGATGGAGCAATGCATCCACTTGTAGGAGAAGCACCAGTTACTGATATAACTCATCAGTTTAACAAATTTCAATGGTAAATGTGACAGTGGTTTAAGAGAATACAGTGTCAAGGTGTACTTCATTATTTACTTCACAAAGAACTGGCAGAGCTGTCAGGGACACTTAACTCCTGTTAAGTCATGAGGTTCACAAAGGTCCCTGTTGCTTTCTGAACTTCTCCTCAGAGAGGAGTCCAGATGCAGCTGGATCCACTCCTAGTCCAAGACTTGGTCAAAGATTTATGTCTAAAGGATTTTATGTGCACAGTCAATCCTTTATACCACTTAGCTAAGATTTTGAAGTTTAACATGCTGTTAATCACTTACTGAAGATCTGTTATGGCAAGGAATTTCTCAGTAAGGGTCAGGGTGGGTCATACCACCACAGGTGGTCACTTGACAAATCCAAATAAGTTGTCCCCAGATTGTAAGAAAAATATATGAGTAGGAAATAGACCAAGATAGACAAAGGAAATAAAGCTCATTACTGTAGAAACTAGCATTTTGAGCAACCTCAACATAAGTATGAGCAACCATGCAGTCTGTGAAATGTGACTGCTGTCCCCAGGAACCTTCTGCGTAAGACTAATCCAACAAGCACCATCTGAAACTGCTGAGAAGAATGGCCTGTATAAGACAGGGCATATTTAGCCAGACACAGATGACTAAATAAAATTGTCTAAATGGCTACCTTAAGGCATCTAAGATCTGCCTGTGGCTGTCAGATAGGATGCAGGAGCTGCAGGGCTGTTTATATTTATATTGGCAGCTGTAGGCACCTCAAACAATCTCCTGGTTTCAAAATGCTTCTGGGGTCTAGGCACAGGCTGGGATCCTAGGTAAATAGCTATAGGAGCTCATTATCTTTCATCTCTCTGCAGGCAGAAGCCGAAGTATCCATTATTTTGGTGCTTATGGTATTAAAGCAAAAACTAAACAGGGACATTGATGATTAAAAAGCATTCTGTGAAGTCAGCGGCAAGTCTTTTGTCCATTCTTATGAGAGAAGCCTGTCAAAGAACTGAAAACATACCTTCCAAACTTCATTCCAGGGCTTCAAAAGCCACACACTTCCCTTAAAAATAGTATTATTAAATGGATAAATAAAAAGCAAAGCATTGCTGTTTGCATGAAATGAAAGTTTTAAAAGACTTCATTTTATTCTACCTGGACCACTACAAGCAGCACTAGCTGCTTTTTGTCTTCATGGGAAATAATTTTGAACTGCCTGGCCATTGTTTCAAAGCAAAAAGTTTTAAATCAATGCCCTGGGTTCAGCAGTAGCAGTCATTTTTTTTCTCCTTGGTGGCTGGTGCAGCACTGTGTTTTTGATTTTTGGCCTGGGAACAGTGCAGATAACACGGATGTTTTCAGTTGCTGCTCAAATGTTTGGTCTGGCCAAGGACTTTCTGAGCCTCATGCTCTTCCAGGGAGGACGGGAAGTCAGGAGGAAGCAGAGACAGGACACCTGACCCAAACTAGCCAAAGAGGTATTCCATACCACAGCATACCATGCCCAGGATGTAATGGAGAGTTACCCAGAAGGGCTAGTGCACTGCAGGGTTGGACGAGGTATTGGTCGGTGCTCGGCCGGGTGGGGTTGGACGAGTTATCGGTCAGCTGGTGCTGAGGTGTTATATTCTCTTCCCTTGTTATTTCCTTTATCATTATTATTATTGGTGGTAGCAGTAGTGGTTTGTGTTACAAACCGGCCATCAACGGCCACTCTCGATCAGTTGCTGAGGTGAGTAGCTTGAGAGAGGACGCCTGCAACACCGGAGCGGAGAGGGGAGAGATCAGCGTCCAGGAGCCTCAACTCAGAGCGACAAGAGCCACTGAGGAGGGAGCCTCAAGTCCTCAACAGGACTTGCCCAGGACTCGGAAGCTCAGCTCCCGCGAGGGGCTGACTCACAGGGGGCGGAGCCAGGAGGAGCGGCACCAGCTGGGAGTGGCTAAAAAACCTTCCCAGGGAGTGCGGCGAACAGAGCCGGGAAACAGAGAGCGTCGAGGCAGAGGGTCGAGGCAGTTTGCGCGGCAGTTCGCGCGGGCAGGCGAGCGGGCAGGGGAGCGGGCAGGGAAGCGTTCCATCCGCCTCATCGAGAGGACTCGCCTGGAGTACAGGAGGGGGAAGGAGTGCTGAGAGACGTAGACGGATTGATTGACCAGATAGATCATGGTTACAACACGATCGAAAGCTGTAGTGAGTACTAATGTGGGTATCCAGACTGAGCCTTCCTGCAGACATGCAGCTGTGCAGGTCTCTGGCTGCAGCGAATGCCTGAGCCTGGCACTTGTATTGGAGGGAGCCAGTGACACTGCTTGTGTTCGCTGTGAGCAAATAAATGACCTGCTCAGGCAGGTGGCTGAACTGAGGGAGGATGTTGAAAGGTTGAGAGCCATTAGAGAGTGTGAAAGTGAAATAGATTGGTGGAACCACACCCTAAGGCAAGGGCAGAGGGAAGTGGTTCAACAAGTTATGGATCCCCTTCCCTCCTACCATCAGACAGAAGGAGAGAGCTTAATGGACAAGGATGGATGGAGGGAGGTTCCTCCTCAGAGAGGTAAGCGAAAACCCTCACAATCCTTTCCTCCCTCCCAATTGCCCTTGAATAACAGGTACCAGGTCTTGGAAATTCAGGGCCAGGTGAATGGAGATGGTGAGGCAAATCTATCTAGTGAGTCACCCAGGGCTAGTCACTCACCCCCATGCCTCAGAACTTCCCCAACCAAGAAGAAAAGAAGAGTAATTGTGGTGGGTGACTCCCTTCTGAGGGGAACAGAAGGGTCCATTTGTCGACCGGATCCACCCCACAGGGAGGTCTGCTGCCTGCCTGGGGCTCAGATTAGAGATGTTAAAAAGAAACTCTCTGAACTGGTGCAGCCGTCTGACTACTATCCGCTGCTGGTTTTTCAGGTTGGCAGTGACGAAATTATTACGAGGAACGTAAGGGTAATGAAGAGAGACTTCAGGGCCCTGGGATGGCTGGTTAAAGGGTCTGGAGCACAAGTGGTGTTTGCCTCCATACCTGTTGTAAGCGAGGGTGAAGGGATATATAAGAAGACTCTGCAGGTTAATGTATGGCTACGTGACTGGTGCCAAAGGCAGGGGTTTGGGTTTTTCAGTCACGGGCTGCTGTATGGGACACCTGGTTTGCTGGTGACAGGCAGGATACACCAGTCCCAGAGAAGAAAAAGGGTTTTGGGGCAGGAGTTAGCAGGGCTTATTGACAGGGCTTTAAACTAGTTATGAAGGGGGGAGGGGATTTAACTGGGCCTGTTGGGGACATGCCCAAGAGGAACATGCTAGGGATTGAAGGATGGCGGGCTAAGGAGGACTATCAATCTCTTGTTTCACTTGTGGGAAAGGATAGCTTTTTAGACCCTGTCCCGCAGGGGAAAAAGGGTACTAGGACTGGCTCCCTGAAATGCCTGTACACCAATGCACGCAGCATGGGGAATACACAGGGGGAGTTAGAAGTCTGTGTGCGGGCTAAAGGTTATGATCTAGTGGCAATTACAGAGACATGGTGGGACAGTTCACATGACTGGAATGTGGTCATGGATGGCTATGTCCTTTTTAGGAAAGATAGGTCAGCGAAGCGAGGTGGTGGAGTTGCTCTTTACGTGAGAGAGCAACTAGAATGTATTGAGTTCTGTCCGGGGTCGGATGAGGAGCAAGTGGAATGTCTGTGGGTACGAATCAAGGGGCAGACTGGCACGGGTGATACAGTTGTGGGGGTCTATTACAGACCTCCTGATCAGGACGAAGGAGTTGATGAGGCTTTCTACAGGCAACTGGAAGTAGCCTCGCGACTACATGCCTTAGTCGTCGTGGGGGACTTTAACTACCCCGATATTTGCTGGAAGACTCACACAGCCAGTCATTCACAGTCAAGGAGGTTCCTCGAGTGCATTGATGATAATTTCTTAATGCAAATGGTGGACGTACCAACTAGGAGAGCAGCACTGCTAGATTTAGTACTCGCCAACAAGGAGGGTTTGGTCGAAGTGGTGACGGTCAATGGCAGCCTTGGCTGCAGTGACCATGAGATGGTGGAGTTTAGGATCCTGTGTGGGAGGAATAGAATACCTAGCAAAGCCACAGTTCTGGATTTCCAAAGGGCCAACTTTGGCCTCTTCAGTCAACTGCTAAGGGAAGTCTCATGGGAAAGTGTACTAGGCGGTAAAGGGGCTCAAGATAGTTGGTTAGCATTCAAGGACCGCTTCTTCCAAGCTCAGGATCGGAGCGTCCCAATGAGTAGGAAGTCAAGTAAGGGATCTAGGAGACCGGCGTGGTTAAACAAGGAGCTGCTGGGCAAACTCAAGTGGAAAAGGAGAATCTATGGATTATGTAAGGAGGGGCTGGCCGCTTGGGAGGAATATAGGACAGTTGTTAGAGGATGTAGGGAGGCAATTAGGACAGCTAAGGCCTCCTTGGAACTCAATCTTGCTAGTCGGGTTAAAGACAATAGAAAGGGCTTCTTCAAATACATAGCAAATAAAACTAACACAAGAGGCAATATAGGCCCACTGCTGAACGAAGTGGGTGCCCTGGAGACAGAGGATATAAAGAAGGCAGAGGTGCTGAATGCCTTCTTTGCCTCTGTCTTTACTCCTGCAGACTCTCCCCGAGGGCCCCGGATTTCTATAGCCCCAGAAGGAGTCAGGACAAAGGAGGAGTTTGCTTTGGTAGATGAGGATTGGGTTAGGGATCAGCTATGCAAACTGGACATCTGTAAATCGATGGGTCCGGATGGAATGCACCCAAGGGTGCTGAGGGAGCTGGCGGAGGTCATTGCTAGGCCACTTTCCATCATCTTTGGTAAGTCGTGGGAAACGGGCGAGGTGCCTGAGGATTGGCGGATGGCAAAGGTCACACCAATCTATAAGAAGGGCAAGAAGGAGGACCCGGGTAATTATAGACCGGTCAGCCTTACCTCCATCCCTGGAAAGGTGATGGAACAACTTATTCTTGACTCCATCACTAGGCATATCAAGGATGAGGGGGTCATTAAGAACAGCCAACATGGTTTTATGAGGGGGAAGTCATGTATGACCAACCTTATAGCCTTCTATGAGGAAGTGACAAGGTGGAGGGATGATGGTAGAGCGGTAGATGTAGTTTTTCTTGATTTCAGTAAGGCATTTGATACTGTCTCCCACAGCATCCTCATAGATAAGCTAAAGAAGTGTGGGCTTGACGATCAAGTAGTGAGGTGGATCGAGAGCTGGTTGAAAGGAAGAAGGCAGAGAGTTGTGGTCAATGGCGCAGAATCTAGCTGGAGGTCTGTGACTAGTGGAGTTCCTCAGGGGTCGGTGCTGGGACCGGTGCTGTTTAATACTTTCATCAATGACCTGGATGAGGGAGCTGAGTGCACCATCAGCAAGTTCGCTGATGACACAAAACTGGGAGGAGTGGCTGACACACCAGAGGACTGTGCTGCCATTCAGCGAGACCTGGACAGGCTGGAGAGTTGGGCGGGGAGAAACTTGATGAAATTTAACAAGGGCAAGTGTAGAGTCTTGCATCTGGGGAAGAACAACCCCATGTACCAGTACAGGTTGGGGGGTGACCTGCTGGAAAGTAGTGAAGGGGAAAGGGACCTGGGGGTCCTGGTGGATAGGAGGATGACCATGAGCCAGCAATGTGCTCTTGCGGCCAAGAAGGCAAATGGCATCTTAGGGTGCATTAGAAAGGGAGTGGTTAGTAGGTCGAGAGGTTCTCCTCCCCCTCTACTCAGCCTTGGTGAGGCCGCATCTGGAATATTGCGTCCAGTTCTGGGCCCCTGTGTTCAAGAAGGACAGGGAATTGCTTGAAGGAGTCCAGCGCAGAGCCACAAAGATGATTAAGGGAGTGGAACATCTCCCTTATGAGGAGAGGCTGAGGGAGCTGGGTCTCTTTAGCTTGCAAAAGAGGAGACTGAGGGGTGACCTCATCAATGTTTACAAATATGTAAAGGGTAGGTGTCAGGATGATGGAGCTAGGCTTTTTTCAGTGATATCCAGTGACAGGACAAGGGGCAATGGGTGTAAACTGGAGCATAGGAAGTTCCACGTTAACATCAGGAAGAACTTCTTTACTGTAAGAGTGACAGAGCACTGGAACAGGTTGCCCAGGGGGGTTGTGGAGTCTCCTACACTGGAGATATTCAAGGCCCGCCTGGACAAGTTCCTGTGTGATGTACTGTAGGTTACCCTGCTCTTGCAGGGGGGTTGGACTCTGCAGGTTAATGTATGGCTACGTGACTGGTGCCAAAGGCAGGGGTTTGGGTTTTTCAGTCACGGGCTGCTGTATGGGACACCTGGTTTGCTGGTGACAGGCGGGATACACCAGTCCCAGAGAAGAAAAAGGGTTTTGGGGCAGGAGTTAGCAGGGCTTATTGACAGGGCTTTAAACTAGTTATGAAGGGGGGAGGGGATTTAACAGGGCCTGTTGGGGACAAGCCCAAGAGGAACATGCTAGGGATTGAAGAATGGCGGGCTAAGGAGGACTATCAATCTCTTGTTTCACTTGTGGGAAAGGATAGCTTTTTAGACCCTGTCCCGCAGGGGAAAAAGGGTACTAGGACTGGCTCCCTGAAATGTCTCTACACCAATGCACGCAGCATGGGGAATAAACAGGAGGAGTTAGAAGTCTGTGTGCGGGCTAAAGGTTATGATCTAGTGGCGATTACAGAGACATGGTGGGACAGTTCACATGACTGGAATGTGGTCATGGATGGCTATGTCCTTTTTAGGAAAGATAGGTCAGCAAAGCGAGGTGGTGGAGTGGCTCTTTACGTGAGAGAGCAACTAGAATGTATTGAGTTCTGTCCGGGGTCGGATGAGGAGCAAGTGGAATGTCTGTGGGTACGAATCAAGGGGCTGACTGACACGGGTGATACAGTTGTGGGGGTCTATTACAGACCTCCTGATCAGGACGAAGGAGTTGATGAGGCTTTCTACAGGCAACTGGAAGTAGCCTCGCGACTACATGCCTTAGTCGTCGTGGGGGACTTTAATTACCCCGATATTTGCTGGAAGACTCACACAGCCAGTCATTCACAGTCTAGGAGGTTCCTCGAGTGCATTGATGATAATTTCTTAATGCAAACGGTGGACGTACCAACTAGGGGAGCAGCGCTGCTAGATTTAGTACTCGCCAACAAGGAGGGTTTGGTCGAAGTGGTGACGGTCAATGGCAGCCTTGGCTGCAGTGACCATGAGATGGTGGAGTTTAGGATCCTGTGTGGGAGGAATAGAATACCTAGCAAAGCCACAGTTCTGGATTTCCGAAGGGCCAACTTTGGCCTCTTCAGTCAACTGCTAAGGGAAGTCTCATGGGAAAGTGTACTAGGCGGTAAAGGGGCTCAAGATAGTTGGTTAGCATTCAAGGACCGCTTCTTCCAAGCTCAGGATCGGAGCGTCCCAATAAGTAGGAAGTCAAGTAAGGGATCTAGGAGACCGGCGTGGTTAAACAAGGAGCTGCTGGGCAAACTCAAGTGGAAAAGGAGAATCTATGGATTATGGAAGGAGGGGCTGGCCGCTTGGGAGGAATATAGGACAGTTGTTAGAGGATGTAGGGAGGCAATTAGGACAGCTAAGGCCTCCTTGGAACTCAATCTTGCTAGTCGGGTTAAAGACAATAGAAAGGGCTTCTTCAAATACATAGCAAATAAAACTAACACAAGAGGCAATATAGGCCCACTGCTGAACGAAGTGGGTACCCTGGAGACAGAGGATATAAAGAAGGCAGAGGTGCTGAATGCCTTCTTTGCCTCTGTCTTTACTCCTGCAGACTCTCCCCGAGGGCCCCGGATTTCTATAGCCCCAGAAGGAGTCAGGACAAAGGAGGAGTTTGCTTTGGTAGATGAGGATTGGGTTAGGGATCAGCTATGCAATCTGGACATCTGTAAATCGATGGGTCCGGATGGAATGCACCCACGGGTGCTGAGGGAGCTGGCGGAGGTCATTGCTAGGCCACTTTCCATCATCTTTGGTAAGTCGTGGGAAACGGGCGAGGTGCCTGAGGATTGGCGGATGGCAAAGGTCACACCAATCTATAAGAAGGGCAAGAAGGAGGACCCGGGTAATTATAGACCGGTCAGCCTTACCTCCATCCCTGGAAAGGTGATGGAACAACTTATTCTTGACTCCATCACTAGGCATATCAAGGATGAGGGGGTCATTAAGAACAGCCAACATGGTTTTATGAGGGGGAAGTCATGTATGACCAACCTTATAGCCTTCTATGAGGAAGTGACTAGGTGGAGGGATGATGGTAGAGCGGTAGATGTAGTTTTTCTTGATTTCAGTAAGGCATTTGATACTGTCTCCCACAGCATCCTCATAGATAAGCTAAGGAAGTGTGGGCTTGACGATCAAGTAGTGAGGTGGATCGAGAACTGGTTGAAAGGAAGAAGGCAGAGAGTTGTGGTCAATGGCGCAGAATCTAGCTGGAGGTCTGTGACTAGTGGAGTTCCTCAGGGGTCGGTGCTGGGACCGGTGCTGTTTAATATTTTCATCAATGACCTGGATGAGGGAACTGAGTGCACCCTCGGCAAGTTTGCTGATGACACAAAACTGGGAGGAGTGGCTGACACACCAGAGGACTGTGCTGCCATTCAGCGAGACCTGGACAGGCTGGAGAGTTGGGCGGGGAGAAACTTGATGAAATTTAACAAGGGCAAGTGTAGAGTCTTGCATCTGGGGAAGAACAACCCCATGTACCAGTACAGGTTGGGGGGTGACCTGCTGGAAAGTATCGAAGGGGAAAGGGGCCTGGGGG